>NW_027257463.1:0-20095 GCF_029215685.1 Pituophis catenifer annectens | reverse complement strand
ACCAGATTATAAAACACACCTCACCTTTTTGGGTGAGGAAAACAAGAAAAAGAAATCTGCCTCTGCCTCCCAGCAATTTTGCCCCGTTGCAGCAAACAGCAAATAGCCTGCTTTACTTTCATTTTCGTTTTCAGCATAACTTGATTAGCACAAGAAGAAAAAAAAAATCTGCTCCCAGCAATTTACCTCCTTGCAGCAAGCAGCAGAGGCCCGCACAGCAATAGGCCATGGCAATCCCTGCATCCTGAAACAGCTGAGAGTCAGGAGGCCGATCCAATGGATGATCAACTTGCTGCTTGCTGCAAGACAAGGAGCTAAATTTCTGGGAGGCAAAGCCAAAGGGTGGGGGCCAGTGGGTGGGCGGGGCTACATTCGGTGTATAAGATGCACCTAAATTTTCACCCCCTTTTAGTGGGGGAAAAGGTGCATCTTATACACCGAAAAATATGGTAGGTGTCAGCACTTCAACCTGCATTTACTCTAGTGCTGACATAAGAAGGAGAAGAGGGGGCAGCTGGCAAGAGGACGCTTGACTTCTCACCTACTTATTTTCCCTGAAGATAATATCCCCTAGGAGATGAGATGGGAGGGGAGACATTCCTGGGAGCTGAAGTAGTAGATATGGGGAGAGTGATTTGGAAGAGGGCCAATGAGACGCAGAGAATTGGGGAACGGAAAGGGAAGGTTTGGGGTCAGGAAGTCAGAGTTGGCTACGCCACGATCGGGGACAGGTTGTCGTGCTTAATAAAATGAAAGATTTCTTCAAAGAATATTTGTTTGGAAATGCAATTTATTTTATTTGAGACGACATCGAAACCTGACAGTAGGTTTGAATCATTCTCTTTGGAATTGTAACTAACAGGGCTAAAAGTCTGTGTAGATTCTCAGTCATTCAGGTCATGGTTGTCCCAATGGGGCTTTTTCAGGAGGCAACTGGATTTTCTTGGTTTTTCTTTTGAAGACGTTTCGCTTCTCATCCAAGAAGTTTCTTCAGCTCTGACAACTCTGAAGAAGATCCTTCCGTTTCCCCACTATCCTGTCAGCGCTGATGAGAATCGAACTGCTGGCAGTTGGCAGAATTAGCCTGCAATACTGCATTTTAACCACTGCACCACCAGGGCTCTATGTTTCCATCTCACGGACCCTATTATTTATTTATTTATTTATTTATTTATTTATTTATTTATTTATTTATTTATTTATTATATTTCTATACCGCCTTTCTCCCGTAGGACTCAAGGCGGTGTACAGTCAAGAAAAATATAGACACACAAACATCATAAAATTGCTAATTAAAATTGTTACTTAGTTTGGTCAATTATTATTATTATTAAATTCCTAACTCCCACGCTTGGGAAAACAGCTACATATTCAAGACTTTACAAAATGCCATCTGAATCAGCCAGTTGGATCTTGAGAGTATGGGGTTCAAGAGGGCTGGCACTGCAACAGAATCAGCTACTCTCTGATGCCCAAAGAAACCCACAAATTCACATACATCTCTATTCATGTTACTTGCACGAAGATTGCAAAAATAGCTATATCCAGAAGATTGGGGTTGTGTTCAGAGATGGGATTCACTTATCTTTCCTACTGGTTTGCAAATGTGAGCGCACTGGGGGCATTCCATGCATGTGCTTTGCTCCCGTGCACAGCTTGCATGTATGAACCCCAGTGGTGGGTTTCAAAATTTTTTACTACCAATTCTGTGGGTGTGGCCTGGTGGGTGTGGCAGGGGAAAGATACTGTAAAATCTCCATTCCTACCCCACTCCAGGGGAAGGTTACTGCAAAATCCCCATTTCCTCCCAATCAGCTGGGACTCAGGAGGCAGAGAATAGATGGGGGTGGGGCCAGTCAGAATTTTTACTACCGGTTCTCCAAACTACTCAAAATTTTCCGTTACTGGTTCTCCAGAACTGGTCAGAACCTGCTGAAACCCACCTCTGATGCGCACGGCATCAAAATGGGCAGAAATAGGACGGCATAGAGCCGGGGCGGGTGGGTGGACCCACCTGTGATTTCCGCAACCGGTTCGGCTGAACCAGTCTGAACCGGTAGTAATACCACTCTGGTTGTGTTGCTGAAGTCCCCCCTGCTCTTCCTACACTAAGCTGCTTTGAGATCTGAACTTTTATTCAAAGCTTCTCAGAAGATGAGATTAGCTTGACCAAGAGTTAGAAGTGTGCTGCGGCAGCCAAAAAAGCCAATGCAATCCTAAACAGAGGGATGTGGTGGCTCAGCGGCTAAGTCGCTGAGCTTGTTGATGGAAAGGTCGGCAGTTCAGCGGTTCGAATCCCTAGTGCCACATAATGGGGTGAGCTCTCGTTACTTGTCCCAGCTTCTGCCAACCTAGCAGTTCGAAACACATAAAAAATGCAAGTAGAAAAATAGGGACCACCTTTGGTGGGAAGGTAACAGCGTTCCATGCGCCTTTGGCATTGAGTCATGCCGGCCACATGACCACAGAGACGTCTTCGGACAGCGCTGGCTCTTCGGCTTAGAAACGGAGATGAGCACCGCCTCCTAGAGTTGGGAACGACTACCATATATGTGCAAGGGGTTACCTTAATCCTAAATTGCATTAATGGAGGGATACAATCAAGAACAACTGAGGTACTAATACCACTCTATAAAGCCTTAGTAAGATCACACCTAGAATACTGCATTCAGTTTTGGTCACCACACTATAAAAAAAGATGTTGAGACTCTAGAAAGAGTGCAGAGAAGAGCAACCAAGATGATTAGGGGACTGAAGGCTAAAACATACGATGAACGGTTGCAGGAACTGGGCATGGCTAGTCTAGTGAAGAGAAGGACCAGGGAAGACATGGTAGCAGTTTTCCAATATTTGAGGGGCTGCCACAGAGAGGAGGGGGTCAAGCTATTTTCCAAAAGCACCTGAAGGCTAGATAAGGAATAATGGATGGAAACTGCTCAAGGAGAGATTCAACCTGGAAATAAGGAGAAATGTTCTGACAGAACAATCAACCGATGGAACAGAAGTTGCCTTCAGATGTTATGGGAGCTTCATCACTGGAAGCTTTCAAGAAGGGATTAGATTGCCATTTATCAGAAATGGTGTAGGGTCTCCTGCTTGAGTGAGGGTTGGACTAACAAGTTCTTTTAAGAAATGTGTTACAAGGAAGTACCCTATGTATAGAGTTAGCTTTGTATACGGAGATGTACATGTCAAACCACCAAAGAATTCCGAATTGTATTATATATTTCAACCTATCAGGCCATCTATTTAAAATCAGAATTCCTTGCCTGATGTGCAAGGCTGATTTTGAGGTGAGAGAGAGAGAGAGAGAGAAGGACTTCAGGAAGGATACTTGACACCACCTCTCCTGCATCTCAGACAAGTATTTTGGATACCCAGGAGAGCAGTAAGGCAGTCCATTCCATATTTGAGATGGTTTAAATGGACCGGAAAAAGAGACTGGGGAAGGAAAAAAAAAAACGGTGTATCTATTATATATCTCTCCCCTGTGAATAGTTTGGAAGAAAATATTTTCTTTTGCATAATTTTAAAATGGTATTTCTGGGATGTGGGTCAAGAAACAACATTCACCGGGAGTTAAGAACTCCTGATGGGATGATAAACTGTTTGTTATTCTTGGAGCATAAGCCGGTTATCAATTATCCACGGTGATCTGTATCAGTGTTGAAAGCAACTGTGGTCCAAATTAATATAAAGGGCCTTTCTGAAGGCAGGCAAGCTCGAAACACAAGCCTGAACAGACAAGTCAATTTCCAGCAGTGGTGAAATTAAAATTTTTTTACTAACGGTTCTGTGGGCGTGGCTTGGTGGGGGTAGGGTGGCTTGGTGGGCATGGCAGGGGAAGGATACTGTAAAATCTCCATTTCTACCCCACTCTAGGGGAAGGATACTGCAAAATCCCCATTCCCTCCCCACTCCATGGGAAGGATATTGCAAAATCTCCATTCCCTCTCCACTCCACGGGAAGGATACTGCAAAATCCCCATTCCCTCCGCACTCCTAGGGGGAAGGATATTGCAAAATTTCCATTCCCACCCCACTCCAGGGGAAGGATATTGCAAAATCTCCATTCCCTCCCCACTCCAGGGGAAGGATATTGCAAAATCTCCATTCCCTCTTCACTTCATGGGAAGGATACTGCAAAATTCCCTTTCCCACCCCACTCCAGGGGAAGGATATTGCAAAATCTCCATTCCCTCTCCACTCAATGGGAAGGATACTGCAAAATCCCCATTCCCACCCCACTCCAGGGGAAGGATATTGCAAAATCTCCATTCCTTCTCCACTCCATGGGAAGGATACTGCAAAATCTCCATTCCCTCTCCACTCCATGGGAAGCATACTGCAAAATCCCCATTCCCTCCTCACTCCAGGAAAAGGATATTGCAAAATTTCCATTCCCACCCCACTCCAGGGACGAAGGATATTGCAAAATTTCCATTCCCACCCAGTCCAGGGGAAGGATACTGCAAAATCCCCATTCCCTCCCCACTCCAGGGGAAGGATATTGCAAAATCTCCATTCCCACCCCACTCTGGGACCAGGCAGAGGTGGTATTTGCCGGTTCTCTGAACTGCTCAAAATTTCCGCTACTGGTTCTCCAGAACCTGTCAGGTTCTGCTGGATTTCACCCCTAGTTTCCAGACAAAGTCATTCGTACCATGGTAGACATAACTCACTGTTTTATTGTCTTGCAATAAAGAGCATGATCTCTTCCCTAAATACGTCACCTAACTGGCAACTGGGAAAAAAACTCATTTTTTAAAATATCACAGTGATTTTGTTTATGGATCAAATTATTTACTAGTATGAAACATCTGAGTTATTTAAGAATTTTGCACTTCGCTTCCTTGGAATCACATTAATAATACAATTCCTTTTTTACGAGGCCGGATAAAATTTGGGAACCGGCCTTTCATCAGTCAAGACTGGTCACTCAGTGTTGGAAAGGACGGTTCAGGAGAAGAATGAATGACCAACAAGGCTGTCTTAAGTCATCGGTCACTTCCTGCTGAGCAAGCAGAGGTGGCTTTAGGCATTCTGCAGGGCCCATAAAGTGGTCGTTTCCAGAAAGGAAGGCCAGTGAGAATGCAAGTAGGAATTTGGTGGTGGAGTTCAGGAAGGAAATGAAGGGAGAGGTTAGGAAGGCAGTTTGCATTGCTGGAATTACAAATGAATTTCACTCGCCCAATACAAAGACGTAACAGGAATATGCCTTAGATAGACTTGGTAGATTGATAGATAGGGTGATCGAGGTGATAAAACTAACTCTTTTTTTAAAAAAAATTTTTTTTACACAAATGAACATATAATACATCAATCCTTCCGTGTGTCATCTCGGTGTTTTTTCAGTAACTTCTTTTTTTTTTTTTTTTTAATTTGATTTATATGCTGCCCTTCTCCGGAGACTCAGGGCGGCTTACAATGCGTTAAGCAATAGCCTTCATACTTTTGTATATTTATACAAAGTCAGCTTATTGCCCACACAAAATGGGTCCTCATTTAACCTACCTTAGAAAGGATGGAAGGCTGAGTCAACCTTGAGCCTGGTAAGATTCGAACCTGCAGAAATTGCAAGCAGCTGTGTTAATAACAGGTTGCATTAAACCACTGTACTACCAAGGCTCCTTTTTTTGATTACTCCTCCTATCTTCATTTCTTCCCTTATAATTTCTCTATTACAATATTGCCCCCCAAGTACAATACATTTAATATAATATTCTCCCATTTCGTTATCAAAATCTTTATCTATTTCTCTTTTCTAACCAATCATAAAATTTTCCCCATATCTTAAAATATTCCGTATCTTCTCTCTCTTTAATCATCAAGGTTAATCTATTCATTTCTGCAGAGTCTAATTTTTTTTTAATTACTTCCCCTTCCAACTGGATTTTCTCTGCTTTCCATCTTTGTGCAAATAGTATCCTCGCTGCAGTTATTATACGAATAATCAAATCTTCATTTTCTTTACTAATTTTCTCTGGTAGGATAGCCAGTAGGAACAGCTCCGGTTTTTAAATCAATATGTTGTTGGGTCATTTCCTCTAACCAAATGTTAATTCTGTTCCAATAGACTCTCGCTTCTGAACGTGTCCACCACATATGATGAGAAGATCCTGGTATTTGATGGCATTTCCAATATTTAGCTGATTTGTCTTTAAACATTTTTGCCAATTTTTCAGGGGGCATATGCCATCTATAAAACATTTTATATTGATTCTCTTTCTATGCAGTGGACATTGTTAGTTTATAGTTCCTTTCCCATAACTGTTGCCATCTATCGAGTTCAACTGAATATCCACAATTTTTTGCACCAGCAAACTAACTCTCTCTAAAAGATTAAAGCCAAATAAATCAAAAGTTCATTCTGTGTTTTTTTTAAACAAAATATCCATAAAGGCAGGGGTGGTATTCATTTACCTTCGCTACCAGTTCGCAAATTCAGGCGGGCGTGCCTCCACCTCTGCGCATGCACAGAGCATCAAAAACAGGACGTGATGACATCTAGGCAGGTGGGCGGAGCCTCCCGCAGCCGGTGCTACCAGTTTTCCTGAACCGGATAGAACCGGCTGAATGCCACCACTGCACAAAGGGTTGCCCATCACTGATAAACACAGCTGTCCATCATTCTCTAATGAAAGAAGTGAATTTTGCCATCTCTGCTAGTTCTGTCATCTTCACCAACTGTTCCTTCATAGTTTATACATTTTAGGTTCCTCATATGTTTTTACCTTTTCTTACATCTTTACAGTGACATTTTTATATAGTTCAGCTTCAGAGTTTGTGTTCTGCTGCTCAGTTCTAAATGTCCTATTATCAGCCTTGAATCTTTCCCTTAACTGTGCATAAGAAAACTATTGAAAATTAAATCCCTCTGTAACCAATTGCTCTCTTTGTGTTCTTGTTCTAATTTATCTCTTGATGAGTTAATCATTTTTCTTTCCCTACTGTTTTGTTCCTGTAAAATGGTTCTTGTGCAAAGATCCATTTTAGGTTCTTTAGGGTTCTTTAGGGTTTATATCTTTTCCATATTCCATCTTAACATAATAATTCTTAAAATTACATAAACTTTATCGTACCATGCCATCCAAACCTCAGATCAGACCCTTCTAATTCTAATATCATTTATTTCTCTGAAGAACTCATTCTTTCATCCAGACCAAACAGCTGGCTGCAAAATGTAGTTTTAAATCAGTCAGTCCCAACCTTTCTTGTTTCTTTACTTCTTGGGGAATCTTATATTTAACCCTTTGGCTTTTTCCCTTGCCATACAAACCTAGGTGTAAATTTCCTCTTCATTACATAATTTAGAGTAATATCGATGATATTTGTTTGGATCTTTAAATTATTAGTTGTTATGGCATTTATCTCTTGTAGTTTTAATATCACTGTGTTCTCTTTGCTCTATTTATATTCCAGTTGCCTTTGTTAACAGTAAGAGAAAAGGAGGCAAAAATTGAATTATGCAAAACAAAAGAATTTTGAATTTGCAAAGTCAGGGAAATGGTTGGCATATATATTGAGGAAAGCTACCAAACAGCATTTCTCAATCTTGGCAACTTAAAATATCTGTGGTTATCAACTCCCAAAATTCCCAGATGAGCCCTGGTGGTGCAGTCATTGCAGGCAAACTCTGCCCACAGCCCCAGAGTTTGATTCTGATGGAGCTCAAGGTTAACTCAGCTTTTCATCCTTCTGAGGTCAGTAAAATAAAGACTCAGATAGTTGAGGGCAATATGCAAATAATGCTTACATTGTAAACTGCTCAGAGAGTGCTAGAAAGTGCTATAGGATGGTATAACAGTGTAAATGCTATTACAATTGCTATTCCCAAACTGACTGGGGAATTCTGGGAGTTAAAGTCCACATACAGTATCTTCAAGTAGCCAAGCTGTAGAGAGACAGTTTTATGTATTCAAGTGGGGATAGAAGAAATAGAAATATTTTCCTTCTTATCAATCAGGCACATTTCCTGAGGCTGTAAAGGAAATGGAATTCAGGTTAATTCCACTAATTTCACACTACTTTTCACACTACTTTTACACTACTTAGCAATTGAGTTGAGTCCAAGATGTGTTTTGTTGTTCCTCACTCAACTTCTCTGCTTGGCCTATTAGATTGGGCATGGAACAAACTCAAAGGATTGACTAAGTCTTTGGTAGGTTGCAGGAGTGGGATTGAAAAATTTTAGCAACCAGTTCTCTTCCTGGTTGCTGGGTGGGTGTGACCATGGAGGCGTGGCCTAGTCAACTTCCTGCACTTTTGCCTTCCCTGGGCTCTGGAGGCTTTCTTCGAGCCTCCAGGAGAGCGAAAACTGCATCCCCTGGGCTCCGGAGGCCCTCCAGAGGCCGGAAATGGGCCCGTTTCTGGACTACCGGTACTTCTGGTAGACCCATTTGTCACCCTCCCCAGACTCCAGAGGCTTTACTCGAGCCTCCGGGAAGGCAAAAATGGCCTCCCCAGGCTCTAGAGGCCCTCCGGAGGCCGGAAATGGGACCATTTCTGGACTTCCGGTACTTCCGATAGGCCCATTTTTTGCCCTCCCAGAGCCTCCGCACAGGCCCTGCACTTACCTGGCATCCAAAACGGGCTGCGTGGAGACTCCTGGGAGGAGCAGGGCAGGGTAGGCGGGTCAGCCAGTCCTTGCAAGTACCGGTTCGGCAAACCAGATTAAAATTAATATCCGGTTCGCCCAAGTCGGTCTGAATCCCAGCCCTGGCAGGTTGTTACCCAGGCTGAAGGCAAGTGGTAAGTTGCGCAGGCACTTTCAGAAGGTGAATGTTAGGATTAAATAAAGAGAGCTGTTGTACATTTCTACAGCTGGATTTAAGGCAGGTAGCCCACCCTTGCCTTCAGTCTAAAGCACCAAGAGCTATGGGGATAGCTATGATTTTCACAAAGAGGACACAGATGTGAAACAAGTTCTCCCAACCGTGCCGAATTTCGGTTTCTGAAACAGCCTGATTCTGAAGCTATTTTTAGGGAGGCAAAATTCAATTGTGGCTTCCCTGGAAGCTCAACAGCCTGTCTTCTACGCACACCACACACACACACACACACACACACACACAGACACACACACACACACACCAGGACATCCTGTCACCACCATGCCATTAACTGTCCGATGAAAAAACAGGGGTCTCAGTCAAGGTAATTGGATACCCAGGGTAGAAAAAAGTGGCTCTTATCATCACTCATCGGAGATGAAAGACCAGCGGAATGAATTCTGAATTTGTTTTTACTTCTTGCATAAGGAATTCTGTGTTTTGCGCTGGGGGGCGGCGGGGGGGGGGAGGCCTGCAGAGTTTTAATCAGCTTGGCGCACAGTGGCATCCGGCAGCCATAATGGGAAAGTCATGGTCCAAGATGGAGGTGTTTCCTATGGCCAGCCTTTTAGCTGAGAGCAGGCTGAATTTTGCTACCTAGAGATAAATTTCCACAACCCTACAGTGAAAGCAAACCGTAGCCAGCTTTATATCCCCCCCAGATTGCATGAAATATTATCCGTAAAAAGGATTTACCTCGCACACCAACCTGGGCGGTATACGAGCTTTACAAACTCAAATCAGGGACTTGGAAAATAAAGTTCATTTTGTAAAAGCCATTACTTTAGAAAGAGAATATATATATAAAATACATCGCACAGGATGCAGTATATAATCTTTGTAGAAAGACGTTATTTTTCTAAAGAGCAATTTCCTCCAAAAAAAAAAAAAAAGGCATTCAGAGGAAAACACAAAGGACAAAGAGAGAGTTTTCAAAGAAACACTTACAAAACCCAGCTTTGTTTCTTATAAATGCAGCTCAGGAAAAGGGGACAGGCCAGAGAGAAATGCACGAACGCAGTCTTTCTAGAAATCTATGATTTTTGATAAACGAGTACCTCATAGCCACAAACAAAAAGACAGTCCTTCATGAACAACAAATTAATGTTCCTAACAGTCTTGGTTTTTGACTTTGGAAGAGTCATTTGTGTGTGTGCGCACAGTTTTGCTGAAAAATGGACTCCATTTTTGGCTTTGTACAAACTTTGAATCTAAAACAAATCCAAAGGGATTAACAGAGTTGGAAGGGACCTTGTAGGTCATCTAGTCCAACCTCCCGCTCAAGTAGGAGACCCTACACCATTTCTGACAAATGGCAGTCCAATCTTTTCTTGAAAGTCTCAAGTGATGAAGCCCCCACAACTTCCAAAGGCAACTTCTGTTCCATTGGTCGATTGTTCTCACTGTCAGAAAGTTCCTCCTCGTTTCTAGGTTGAATCTCTCCTTGGTCAGTTTCCATCCATTATTCCTTGTCTGGCCTTCAGGTGCTTTGGAAAACAGCTTGACTTCCTCCTCTCTGTGGCAGCCCCTCAAGTATCGGAAGACTGCTATCTTGTCTCCCCTGGTCCTTTCTCTTCACTAGACTAGCCATGCCCAGTTCCTGCAGCCGTCCTTCATTTGTTTTAGTTTCCAGTCCCCTAATCATCCTAGTTGCTCTTCTCTATACTTTTTGTATAGTCCCAACATTTTTTTTTATAGTGTGATGACCAAAACTGAATGCAGTACTCATAGGTGTGGTCTTATTAGGGCTTTATAGTATTAGTACCTCACTCGATCTTGATTATATCCCTCTGTTAATGCAGTTTAGGATTGCATTGGCTTTTTTAGCTGCTGCTGCATGGATCTGTATAACATGTGCTAAAGTTCAAACGCCCAACCAAGTTTTGGAAGCAGCATAAAGGGTTTGGAGACTACACCATATGAAGGACATTTGAGAGAGCTAGGCATGTTTAGCTTATTGAAGAGATGTATTGAAAATCCTCAGGGACGATTCACACCCTGGTCAGCACTTCTTTACTCTCCTGCCATCCCGAAGGAGATATAGAAGCATAGACAGCTGCACAAACAGGCTGAAGAACAGTTTTTATCCGTGGGCTGTCAGACTCCTGAATGCAAAATAACGTCATCATGATATATGTAATGATGTACGATGGACTTGCAGGGCCCGCGCAACATGTAACATGTTCACACTGGTGTAATAGGACTGGGTGTTTGTTAACATGATTTATTGGGTTAGGGATTTTCTGTCTTCACTTGTTCTGCCCTAGCTCCAGATTCCCAAGGATTGTGACACACACCAACGGTCCTTATCAAAGTTATAACGTACCAAGAATAAACAAAGTCCGACAAAGGTTGGCAACAAGCCCAGAAAACAAGATACGATAAGACACTCACTCTCCAAAATGCTCTGTAATAATTACACGTTGTTTCCGGCAAGAAATTACTAATTGCGTGTGACTTAAATAGGCTAAGGGAGTGGCCAATTATCCTCAAGCCTTACTCTCGAGGAGACCTCCTCCTCCTGAGTAGCCACTCCTGCCTTCTGGCAGCCCTGCATGCTCGAGCATTTGAGGAGATACTCCTCCACTTCACTCTCTCCACCTGAAGGAGCCTCTGGAGGTTCTGGAGGCCCAGGCTGAGTCTCTGCCTCTGGCACCACATTCTCTTCAGCCTCCTCGCTGTCTGACGTGAGCGCTGGCTGCGCAGGCTGCTGGCGCGACCCCACACCAGCCTCCTTGTTGTCAGGATCAGCCACGATCCGTGCAGGCTGCTGGCGGGCCACAACATCACTGTGAGTTGTATTGTGTTGGGGGAGGGGGTGCACTGAGGGAGCTCCACCAATCTCATTGGACATATGTTGTGCAGTGACAATAAAGGTTATTATTATTATTGGGGAGACATGATAACTGTCTTCAGGGGTGATATTCACTTACTTTCTCTACCGGTTCACAAATGTGAGCTTGCACACACGCTCGCTCGCTTCTCTCGCATGCGCCCTGTCAACGCATGCACCTGGCCTTCTGCGTATGTGCTTTGCTGGCATACGCGCCTTCTGTGCATGTGCCTGGCCTCAAAAACGTGCCTAAATAGATGGCATAGAGCCGGGGAGGGGGAGGGGGAGGGGGAGGGGGAGGGGGAGGGGGGAGGGGGAGGGGGAGGGGGAGGGGGAGGGGGAGGGCCCACCCCCACCCGCGATTTCTGCTACCGGTTTGGCTGAACCGTTCTGAACCGGCTGAATACCACCTCTGTCTGTCTTCCAGTACTTGAGGGGCTGTTACAGAGAAGAGGGGATTGACTTTTTTCTGCAAAGCACCAGAGAGCAGGAGAAAAAATAATGGGTGGAAGCTGATTAATGAGAGATCCAACCTAGAAGTAAAGAGAAATTTCTTGACAGTGGGAACAATTAACAATTAACCAATGGGTCAGCTTGTCTACTGGAGTTGTGGCTGCTCCATCACTGGAGGTTTTCAAACATAGACTGGACAACCATTTGACTGGATTGGTATAAAGTCCCCTGCCTTGACTAGAAGACCTCTGAGATCCCTTCGAGCCCTATGATTCTATGTTCTAAATCTCTGCCAACTCTCCCATTGAAGGATCCTACAAGAGAAGTTCAAATACATGCATTTAAGATGTGAAAGGGGAAGTCCTCGATCAGTAAATTTCTCAGTTGAAAACTGGCATTTTATTCCTCAATCCTTTGATTCTAGATAAAAAATCCAAAGTCAATTGTTCCTGCAAAGGGAATAGTGTGAATTTGACCTAATTCAATAGAGTAGAGTAGAGTAGAGTAGAGTAGAGTAGAGTAGAGTAGAGTAGAGTAGGCTAGGCTAGGCTAGGCTAGGCTAGGCTAGGCTAGAGTAGGGTAGGGTAGGGTAGTGTAGTGTAGGGTAGAGTAGGGTATAGTAGGGTAGGGTAGAGTAGGGTAGAGTAGAGTAGAGTACAGTAGTGTAGGGTAGGGTAGGGTAGGGTAGAGTAGGGTAGAGTAGAGTAGAGTAGAGTAGAGTAGAGTAGAGTAGATAGAGTAGAGTAGAGTAGAGTAGAGTAGAAGAGTTGGAAGAGGCCTTGGAGGTCTTCTAGTCCAACCCCCTGCTCAGGCAGGAAACCCCGTACCATTTCAGACAAATGGTTATCCAACATCTTCTTAAAAACCTCCAGTGTTGAAGCATTTACAACTTCTGGTGGCAAGTTGTTCCACTGGTTAATTGTTCTAACTGTCAGGAATTTTCTCCTTAGTTCTAGGTTGCTTCTCTCCTTGATTAGTTTCCATCCAGTTTCTTGTCCTGCCTTCAGGTGCTTAGGGATGTTATTTTTTTTTTAAATGTAGGAACGACCTCTGGGTGGGTCGATTATTGAAAGGATAACTTCTCCATGAGTAGTTTTAAGAATTGTCCTCGGATTGAAAGGTTGCCTACTGTTTTAACTTCTGACCTTTTGAACTCCGATCAGCAGCCTTTCTAGCTTACTTTTGTCCAATCCAGGTAATAATGGTGATGACCTTTAAGTTTAAAATAATTACCAGAAAAGGGTTCCTAGAGCATCAACTCATTCAGGAGTTGAAGCCATTAAGATATTTAATGCCGCCTGTAGGAATTTAGGAGGCTTAAAAGCTTACCTTGCCTTTAAAAAGGTGAAATGACTCAACCTTTTATTCCTTTTGTGAAAAGTTTCTCTCTTGTTTTTTTTTTTTTTAAACAAACCAAATACTGAAAAAAGGGAGAAAAAAGTGGTGGAATATTAATCAAATTGGGTACAAAAGCACAGGGTGTGAATTGCGTTTGCGGTTGTTGTTAAGTTGCCCAAGTGTAAAGTTTTCTCAAGAAAATAAACTCCTCTTGAGGTTTGTTAAAGTGAAGATGGTATGTAATATTCGAAATAAGTTGGCTGAAAACTCTCTGGAGTTCTGTACTCCCAAACGAAAGAAGACATCGGACTTATAACCAGGGATAGGCTTCAAAAATTTTAGCAAGGAGTTCTCTGCCTGGTTGCTGGGTGGGCATGGCCATGGTGGGTGTGGCCTAGTCGGCCTGCACCATGGCAGAGGGGGAAGTTTTTGCCCTCCCCGGGCTCCGGAGGCTTTCCTTGAGCCTCCGGAAGAGCAAAAATGGCCTCCCCAGACTCTGGAGGCCCTCTGGAGGACGGAAATGGGGCCAAATTTCTGGTAGGCCTGTTTTTTGCCCCCCCCCGGAGCCTCCACGCATGCCCTGCACTTACCTACATCCAAAACGGACCGCATGAGGACTCCTGAGAGGGGAGGGGCAGGGTAGGCAGGGCCAGCCAGGAGTGGGGATTTGGGGGTTCTCCGAACTGCACAGAATCTTAGCTAGAGGTTCTCCCGAACCCCTGCGAACTCCCAGCAGCCCCCACCCCTGCTTAGTTCATGCTATGTTGCTTTAAAATAAAGCTTTGTTAATAAAGAAAGGAAGGAAGAACCTCCATCGTGTCTAAGTAATTACACAATAATGGGGTTATTCCAGTGGTGGGTTCCTTCCGGTTCGGTCCGGTTTGGCTGAGCCGGTAGCGGTGACAATATGACGTCACCGAACCGGTTCTCCCCCCCCCCCGCCCTCCCACGTTATTCTTACCTTTTATTTGGTCCCATCCCCAATCTATTGCTGCCTCCTGAGTCCCAGCTGATGACTAGAGGGAAAAAAACTGTTTAAACTCTTGCCGCGGGGCTTCAAAGGGCCGCCCTACAGCTGATCAGTGTTAAAAGCAAACAAATGAGTCGGGTCGTAAATGCAAGGACTGGTTGTAAGTGAGAGGACCTTCCAGAAATGACTCTGACCAGCTAGCCACGCCCACCTAGTCACATGACCTCCAAGCCACACCCACAAAATAAGCCACACCCATAGAACTGGTAGTAAAAAAATTTAGAACCCACCCCTGGGTTATTCACTAACCTAGGTGAAAGAGAAGGTAACAGTAGTTTAACGTTTCCATGTTTATCATTTTGGAGTGGTAGAAATATGATTGCACGCAGCCCTCCCGAGCTCTGTTGTCACTGGCAGAGGCACCGAGGGCCGGTCCTTCGCTGTTTCCATGGCAACCCCATGGGTCAGATCTAAACACACGCACACAGGCCTCGAGCTTGATCTAGATGATAAATCCAGTTAGACTAGAGATCGGGTGCAAAGCTGTATAGTTTCTAGCTCTCTTGCTCATTGATAGTTGTTTCAATTTTTTTTTGTTTAATTTGTATGCTTTTTGTATTATGTTACCAATAGCAATAGTGATTTATTTATTTATTTATTTATTTATTTATTTATTTATTTATTTATTTATTTATTTATTATTTATTATTTATTTATTATTTATTTATATAAATAAAGTTATTTATTTATTTATTGGTTCGATTTATATGCCGCCCTTCTCCGGAGACTCAGGGCGGCTTACAATGCGTTAAGCAAGAGCCTTCATACTTTTGGGCCCCCTAAGCAGTGTTCTTTTTTTTATAAAAAGTCAGCGTATTGCCCTCACAATCCGGGTCCTCATTTTACCTACCTCGGAAGGATGGAAGGCTGAGTCAACCTTGAGCCTGGTGAGATTCGAACTCGCAGTAATTGCAGGCAGCTGGAAGCTAAGTGCTAATTAACAGCACTTTAGTCCACTGCACCACCAAGGCTCTTTTTTATAAGTGATGGCACTTATACATATATAACCCCATCCCCCAATAGTGCTTTATAGACCTCTCTAAATCAGGGTTGGGCAACTATGGCCCTTTTATGACTTGTGGACTTCAACTCCCAGAATTCCTGAGCCAGCCATGTTAGCTGAAGGGCCTGGTGGCTCAGCAGACTAAAAAAGCATTGTGATTAACACCAGCTGTCTGCAATTACTGAAAGTTCAAATCTCACCAGGCTCAAGGTTGACTCAGCCTTCCATCCTTTCTAAGGTAGGTGAAATGAGGACCCAGTTTGTGCGGACAATAAGCTGACTTTGTATAAATATACAAAAGTATGAAAGCTATTGCTTAACGCATTGTAAGCCGCCCTGAGTCTCTGGAGAAGGGCGGCATATAAATCAAATTAAAAAAAAAAGTCACAAAAGGGCCATAATTGCCCACCTCTGCTCTAAATGGTTTACAGAATCAACATATTTCCCCACAACAATCTGGCTCCTCATTTTACCGACCTCAGAAGGATGGAAGGCTGAATCAACCTTGAGCCAGTCAGGATTGAACTCAGGGCTTTGGGCAGAGTCAGCCTGCAATACTGCATTCCAACTTCTTTTTATCAATAGAATATATCAATGAAGATTCTCAGTCATCCAGGTAGAATTGTCTGGAAGTTGAGTCACGGCAACAGGATATTTTGAACCCACAAGAAGTCCAGTAGTCTGGCTCAACTTCCAGGCAAAAGAAGATAAAATCTTTGCAGCTCAGAATATTCTATTCTATTCTATTCTATTCTATTCTATTCTATTCTATTCTATTCTATTCTATTCTATTCTATTCTTATATTATTTGGGAGTTTTGCTTTTAACTTAATGCAAGAACTGAGTTCATTATATACATTTGTATCTGTCCTGAAGAAAGTCAGAAGTCACTCCTTTTGTGTTTCTTTCTTCCATACTTTTTTTTTTTAATCACTTTTTAACTTCTTTCTCTCTTGGCTTCTCTCCTGTTTTAGCCCCCCCCCCTTTTTTTTCTGTTCCTTTGTATTTTATTTCTTCTGAAGCTTAACAAAGTTGGTTAATAAATAAATAAATAAAAGGAGCCAACCCAACAACTCCATTAAAAACTTTTAAAAATCTGTAGGAAGTTAGCACCCACCCCTCTCCAAAGAAAATGAGATATTTTGAGGAAATATTAAAAGGGCAGAATATTTCCCCTAAAAGGGAGGCAGAAACTCAGCCCCCCCCACCTTTGTCAATGGGACCTTAAGGCCTGGGCCAGTCTATTCTACATAACAAAGATCTACCTCCTTCAGGTAGAGCCATAATAGGAATTGCTCAAAGCCCCTTCATTACATCACCACCCAGCAAGAGTCAACCAAGCCTGGGACACAGACAACCTACAAAGTTACCTCTGCATGGCCCTATGGGTGTCTGACAACCAATCAGAATGCAAGCTCAAATTCAAAAGCCCAGAAAGGGCGTAAAACCCAGGCACTCTCAGCATCTCTGCCCATTTTTTCTTCGTCCCAGATCTTCAAGGCATGTGATCCTGTCCATCAATAAACCATCTTTCCAAACAGCCGCCATGTTTCCAGTGTCTTCCTCCCCACTTCGAACTGAACCCAGATGGACATTTCTTCCCACAAATCCAAACAACCTCATTGTTGCTGATTTTTTGATAACCAGCAGAAGATAAGAAAAGATAAGAGCCTTGGTGGTGCAGCAGACTAAAGTCCTGTTAAGAAACAGCAAGAGCCTTGGTAGTACAGTGGTCTAAAGCACCCTGTTATTAAGACCAGCTGCCTGCAATTACTGCAGGTTCGAATCTCACCAGGCTCAAAGTTGACTCAGCCTTCCATCCTTTCTAAGGTAGGTAAATTGAGGACCCAGTTTGTGGGGGCAATAAACTGACTTTGTATAAATATACAAAAGAATGAAGGCTATTGCTTAACGCATTGTAAGCTGCCCTGAGTCTCCGGAGAAGGGCGGCATATAAATCAAATTAATTAAATAAATAAATAAATAAATAAATAAATAAATAAATAAATAAATAAAATAAAAAAAATAAAAAAAACACCAGGACCCGGATTGTGGGGGCAATAAGCTGACTTCGTATAAAAAAGAACACAGCTTAAGGGGGGCCGAAAGCCCTACTAAGCAGGTATATACAAAAGTATGAAGGCTATTGCTTAATGCATTGTAAGCCCCCCTGAGTCTCCGGAGAAGGGCGGCATATATAAATCGAACCAATAAATAAATAAATAAATAAAACCAATGTCCTTTTATTTTCCTCCTTGTTTTGTTTTTGTTTTTTTTTTATTTTGGGGAAAGGAAAATACAGTAACTCTCCTTTTGAGTGAGTTGGGTATATGGGAAGGGGCCTCCAGCCTTCTCCCAAAGCAGGCGCACAGCTTATTAAAAAAAAGGTCATGAAAAAGGAATTGATGTGCCAACAAATGTTTTCCACCAATCGTCCATCTTACATTATGTGAATTTCATCCCGAAGGCTCTGGAAGCTTCCTGTGTTGTCTTCAGCAGAATAACTGACGCTAAGCAATAAACACAGAAGAGAGGCAAGTTGAGTGTTGTCCTGGCTAGGAAATGCATGGAAATGTGCTCGTTCACCAAAGTCTCGCCCATCCTAATTGCTTCCCCACGCAAGTCCAGACTTGCCCTAAGTAAACAAAGCTTCCCCATATTAATAGGTATGTTGGGAAGCCAAGTTGCAACTCGACGGAAGGAATCCAGGAATGTGATGAAAGGATCTCTGCTGATATCTAATTTATGCTTTTCAACATCAAAGAGGAAAACAAATTACTGGGTAATTTACAAAAAAAAAAAGTCTTCACTACTTTACTTCCTTGAGTATGGAAACTGCAGTCAGAATCAAGTTCAATTAGTTAATTCCTTCTTAGTTAAACTCGAGGTTAATTTGCTGAATCATTATTGGGGGACGTGGTCTTTGACAGGTATAAAGTATACCTTTCCCATCATGGCATCTAGAGTGTGTGTGTGAGAGAGAAGGAGATTAAAGACAAGATTGTAGGAATTGGGTATGTCTAGTCAGATGCAATATTCTTTTGATGTGCTGTTTTTGACTATTATTTGAACTCCCCTATAAGAGTTAGACAGCATAGTAAAAAGCAGAGACATCACCCTGCCAACAAAAGTGTATATAGACAAGGCTATGGTTTTCCCAGTTGCAATGTCTGGCTGTGAAAGTTGGACCATAAGGAAGGCTGAGCGTCAAAGAATTGAGGCCTTTGAACTCTTTACTTTACTTTACTTTTATTTGATTTATATACCGCCCTACTCCCAAAGGACTCAGGGCGGTGAACAGCCAACAATAAAATACATACATACAAAATTTAAAAAGCAGAAATAAAATCGAATTAAATAGTTTGGCCCAGACAGATTAAAACCCCAATCAATTTAAAACAAATTTAAACTTTGAATATTAAAAATACTAAAAAATATTAAAAATTGTTTAAAAAAGAGGGAGAAAGTTAGGCCAGGCCCGCCTGGTGAAATAAAAAGGTCTTTAGAGCGCGGTGGAAGGTGAGCAGATCCGGGATCCTCCGTATCTCTGGGGGAAGCTTGTTCCAGATAGTAGGTGCCCCCACAGAGAAGGCTCTCCCCCTAGGGGCCGCCAGTCGACATTGTTTGGCCGACGGCACCTGGAGGAGCCCCTCTCTATGAGACCGTACCGGCCGGTGGGAGGCTATTGTTGGTAGTAGGCGGTCCCGCAAGTACCCAGGTCCTGAGCCATGGAGCACTTTAAAGGTGGTAACCAAAACCTTGAAGCGCACCCGGAAGACCACCGGGAGCCAGTGCAGCTCGTGCAGGAGGGGTGTTACATGGGAACGCCATGTAACTCTGGTGCTGGAGAAGACTCCTGCGGGTCCCTTGGACTGCAAGGTGATCAAACTGGTCAATCCTAGAGGAGATCAACCTTGACTGCTCTTTAGAAGGCCAGATCCTGAAGATGAAACTGAAATACTTTGGCCACCTAATGAGAAGGAAGGACTCCCTGGAGAAGAGCCTAAAGCTGGGAAAGATTGAGGGCAAAAGAAGAAGGGGATGGAAGAGAATGAGGGGGCTGGATGGAGTCACTGAAGCACTTGGTATGACCTTAAATGATCTCCGGGGGATGGTAGAGGACAGGAAGGCCTGGAGGAAAGTTGTCCATGGGTCGCAATGGGTCGGACATGACTTCACAACTAACAACAAGTCTACTGAAAAGAAGGACTTGGGATGACATGGTAGCAGTGTTCCAATGTCTAAGAGGCTGCCCCAAAGAAGAGGGGGTCAACTTATTTTCCAAAGCCCCAGATGGCAAGGCAAGAAACAATGGATGAAAACTAATCAAGGAGAGAACCAACCTACAAATAAAAAGAAATTTCCTAACAGTGGGAACAATTAACCAGTGGAACAGCTTGCCACCAGAAGTTGTGGGTGCTCCATCACTGGAGGCTTTTAAGAAGAGACTGGACAGTCACTTGTCTGGAATGGTATAGGGCAATGATGGCTAACCTTTTTGCCATCGCGTGCCAGGAAGCAGGGGCGGGGGGTCACGTGCGCGCGTGCCCATACCCATAATTCTATGCAACCCACCCACCCTCCGCTCACCCCGCTCCTGGCACGCA
>NW_027257462.1:0-20112 GCF_029215685.1 Pituophis catenifer annectens | reverse complement strand
ATTTTTTTTCAACTGAAACACCAAGTTTCCTTTTAAGCATAACATGACTATATATAAGTCATGTTATGTATATCACTATATATAACCCTTTAAGCATAACATGACTATATATATATTAAATCTAGAAATTGAGTATTTCTAGATTTAAACGTTCAAATGATTGCATTTTTCAGTTTGTTGTTGCTCTCTTGTGCTCTAATATTGACCTCAAAATAGTACCAGAAAAGTAATTCATGGTCCATACAATCATTTTTATTTATATATTTGGGTTATATCCTATCTTTTCTTCTGGAAGTTCATGTGTACAGAACCTCCTCCTCCATTTTTTTCTCCTAAGCATCTCTATGAATATTTTATGCTCAGAGAAAGTCACTGCCCCATACACTATCAACAAGTCACATAATTCCATTTTCTATCTGATGTAATTGTGTTCTGCAAAGGAACTACCTTCTTATAAAAAAAATATTTCAGAAGATATATTTATTCCTATCCCATTATAGGTTACAAAGAAGAAGAAGTATTTGTTGTGAAATAAAGATACAAGGACTGGTGAGTAAAAATGAAACAAGAATGAACATTATCAGTACCATAACAAACGCCACATACGTACCCTTTTTTCTCCCTGTATTCTGAATTAATCCTTTTAGTAATGCTATCATCATCATCATTTGACAGCAATAGTTTGGAATTCTGCAATGTATTTAGCAGCTTTTCTTCACCATCACTTGCCATTCTTAATTCTGAAATCATTTTCAGGTTTTAAAATGAAAAAAAAATGCATGTACATTGCAGATCTCCATTCCCTCCATTCCTGACCATATCCCATGCTGCTTGTTATCCTCAGAGAGCTTTCCACTTTCCTTGGGTCCGCTTTGTACATGTCACCTAAAGAAGCACAATTGCTTTGGGTCTAAAAGTCATAGTTTTAGCTGCATATTCCATGTGTTCGAGAACAGTTTGGGACAACTCATTGACTGGGTTCACATATTACAATAAGTCATCATATGTATTGTTTCTTTTATTTTGATTGTGTTGTTTGACTCCAGCCTTTGCTTGGAATGTGTGCCCTCATGTTACACTTTGATGATTTTTATGTATTAAAGTAAGATAATGTTTTATATATTGGATTACCTGCAGTCAATTTTAAAATACGTAAAAGTAGTTGAAAAGGAATATCAGGATTATCTTCTCCATATGTTCAGTAATGCCCTGTCTTCCAAACACCCTCATTTTATTTCATCAATGATTTAGACCAGGGGTGAAATGTAAAATTTGTTACTACCGGTTCTGTGGGCGTGGCTTGGTGGGGAGGTAATGTGACTGGGTGGGCGTGGCCAACTTTTTTTTTTTTTTAACTTTTCAAAGCATTTTTTCTGCAAATGCAAAAAAATGCTTTGAAAAGCCTCTGCCGATCAGGAACACAGCTGGGATCGTCAGAGCCTTTTCAAAGCATTTTTTTAACCACCTCTTCCACTGAAGAGGTTACAGAAAAAATGCTTTAAAAGTCTCTCTGATGATCCCAGCTGAGTTGCCTGATCGTTTTAAAAAATGCTTTGAAAAGTCTCTCTGACGATCAGGCAACTCAGCTGGGATCATCAGAGAGACTTTTAAAGCATTTTTTCTGCAACCTCTTCAGTGGAAGAGGTGGTTAAACAAATGCTTTGAAAAGGCTCTGACGATCAGGCAACACAGCTGGGATCGTCAGAGCCTTTTCAAAGCATTTTTTTAACCACCTCTTTCCCGGAAGAGGTTGCAGAAAAAATGCTTTGAAAAGCCTCTGAGATCCCAGCTGAGCCACGCAATCATCAGAGGCTTTTTTTTTACTTTTAAAAGCATTTTTTCAGCAGAAGAAGTTGTAGAAAAAAATGCTTTTAAAAGAAAAAAAAAGCCTCTGATAATCGTGCGGCTCAGCTGGGCATGGGGGGGGAGCGCAGGGATTTTTGCTACTGGTTCTCTGAACCACCTGCTGCCATCGCTACCAGATCGGGCGATCCGGTCCAAACCGGGAGCATTTCACCCCTGATTTAGACGAAGGGATAGAAGGGGAATTTGTCAAATTTGCAGATGACACCAAGCTGGCAGGAATAGCCAATACTCCAGAAGATGGGCTCAAGATACAGAAAGATCTTGACAGACTTGATCACTGGGCCCTATCTAAACAAAAAAGAAATTAATTGGTGAAAAAAAAGTAAGGTTCTACATTTAGGAAAGAAAAATCAAATGCATACGTATAGAAAAGGTAATACCACGCTCAATAGTAATAACTGTGAAAGGGATCTTGGAGTCCTAGTGGACAACCATTCAAATATGAGCCAGCAGTGTGCTGCAGCTGCCAAAAAAGCCAATGCAGTCCTAGGCTGCATTAACAGATGGACAGAATCAAGATCACGTGAAGTGTTAATACCACTTTATAATGCCTTAGTTATAAGATTGTACTTGGAATATTGTATCCAGTTTTGGTTGCCACGATATAAAAAAGATGTTGAAACTCTAGAAAGAGTGCAGAGAAGAGCAACAAAGATGATTAGAGAACTGGAGGCGACAGTGGGTAATAGTGTTCTGATATCTCAGGGACTGCCACAAAGAAGAGGGGTCAACCACCTATTCCACAAAGCACCTGAGGGCAGAACAAAAAAGCAATGGATGGAAACTAATCAAGGAGAGAAGCAACCTAGAACTAAGGAGAAAATTCCTGACAGTTAGAACAATTAATCAGTGGAACAATTTGGCTCCAGAAGTTGTGGGGGCTCCAATACTGGAAGTTTTTAAGAAGAGATTGGAGAACCATTTGTCTGAAATGATATAGGATTTATCACTTGAACAGGAGGTTGGACTAGAAGACCTCCAAGCCCCTTCCAACTCTGTTAGTCTGTTATTCTGTTATTTTGCTCAGTGAACAGCCGAGTCCATTAAGGCAGAATTAAAAAAGGAAAAAGAACAATGTGCAGCCTTGTATTAACTGTTACCAGGGAGGAAATTCACATCACAATTATCTGTCCTTCCTGATATTGATGCAAAAGGGATAAGATAGGATAATTTTGAATAGCCTGCAGAAATAACAACATAACAACTCATGATTAATTGTTTCTATCTCCCAGATCTGCAGAAGGATGTCTGCAAACATGATTTAGCCTCTCCTCCTCATGATAACAGTATTATAGTTAGGTCAGGCTGTCCTAAAACTTTAGGCTCAAATAACATCCATTCTCCAAGTCTTGAGTCGTTAGTGTGAAAAATAGAATCTAAAGATTAGATCTAATAACAGATCTTGTCTTTTGAAAATGGAGATGAGGGGAAAATGTGATTCTTTTCATTGGTTTCATTTGGACATTAGTTGTTTTTTGACTGGATTAGCAGGGCAAGAAACACCTGGAGATTAAATATATCCTGTTTCAAGCTCTGGTCTCGGTGTGCAGGATAAATTCTGAGTGAGTGGTTGATTTGCTGACCACAAATAACTGACCATTATTTATATTTTCAGGCAGGCCTAAAAAGCGAAGCAGAGGAAAAGGGACAGAATGGTGTCTAAAAACGGCATGGTGATATAAACCTATTAAATGCCCTGCCTTGGTCCAGAGGTGATTGTTGTTTTTGTATGGGCTTATTTTCCTGCAATATGGAGCAGGAGGAAATGGCTAACTGCTTTTGTAGGAGGTAATTCAGGGCAGGATTTTTGTGCTACGGAAGCCACACCTGCAGAAAACACCAAACAAACCTGAGTTGTATTGCTTTTGTGGTCTGACATTTATGTATATGTTTAAAAAAAAAAGGAAACAAAAAGAAGCAGTCAAAACAAAGGAAAGTGATGGGAATATCTGGCCCAATTAACTACACCAGGTTCATCACAGGGAGTCGACTTATTTTGGATTTCTATCACCCTTTCTGTTTCAAAATATTTCAAAACCCAGACCTTCCAAATCAAAATACTGTCAAAACATTATCACTTTGCTTAGCAATTATCACAAAAATGATAATGAAATATCATTTCATTATGATATTTGGGCTGTAATATTCCCAGAAAATGTTTAACAACCGGATAACAATCTAGAGTCATCTAGAAGTTTCATAAGAAATAATTGAAAAATATATAAAGATTAACTTTTTTGGACATTGAGCCAGATTCCATGTCATATATCACAAATGGCAATGCAACAATCCTTGGGCAGAAGCCCAGGGGATAAATGATTCATTAGATTTTCTTCTCTGAGATTACTTAGAATGCCACGATTCCAGAGGAAGAATCCAGAAACTCACTTCTTTCCTTGCAGATAGTTCCTTGGCCTTTATTTCTTCAGTGTGAGTGCTAAGGATGCTCAGTGCCAGAGAGAAAATGTAGAGAGAATCACTGGGCTTTCCTGCTGTGGGCTTTGAAAAGCTCTCTTGAAGGTTGGAAGACCTCCTGGGCAATTTTGATTAAAACATAGGATCTGTTGGGGTCCAAAGAATCCCATCACAGAAAATTGGTTTGGATTCTAACAGATGTTAACTTTCCTCTTCTTTTCTCTTATGACATTAATGAAATAATATCTGTCCTTTGTCCAAAAAAACTTTGGCATGGAACTTTGTCCAAAGTTGTCCAAAGAACTTTTTCCAAACAACATTAGCATATAATAATAATAATAATAATAATAATAATTTTATTTCTATACCGCCCTTCTCCCGAAGGACTCAGGGTGGTGTACAGCCTATTTAAAAACACAAAAAAACACTACAACAATTTAAAATTTAAAATCATTAAATAATTAGGCTCCAATTAAAATCCCAGAAATTTAAAATACCCCAATTTAAAACGTTATGTTAATAGCCCTGCCTGGCGGAACAACAGGGTCTTCAGAGCGCAGCGAAACACCCGGAGGTCGGAAATCTTTCGTATTTCGGGGGGCAGTTCATTCCACAGGGCTGGAGCTCCCACAGAGAAGGCCCTCCCCCTGGGTGTCGCCAGCCGACATAACTTGGCTGATGGCACCCGGAGGAGACCCTCTCTGTGGGAGCGGACTGGTCGGTGGGAGGCTATTGGTGGCAGAAGTCGGTCTCGAAGGTACCCGGGTCCTATGCCATGGAGCGCTTTAAAGGTGGTAACCAACACCTTGAATCGCACCCGGAAGACCACTGGGAGCCAGTGCAGCTCGCGCAGGAGGGGTGTCACGTGGGCGCAACGGGTTGCACCCATAACCACCCGCGCGGCCGCATTCTGGACCAGTTGGAGCCTCCGAGTGCTCCGAGTTCTGTTGCTGAAGTCATATTTTCTGCAATTGAGTTTGGAGTGGTTTACCTTAAGTTTGTATCTGTTGTGTGCTTGTGTATTATTGTGGTTGAAGCTGAAGTAGTCATTGACAGGTAGGACATCACTTACTTTGTATAGAATTTTCTACGTTACCTTTTGCTGAAGTCCAAAGTGGCTCCTACCTGCCCAAATGGTGTCTTTTGAATGCTCTCAGGTACAGAGGCAAGAGCCTGGTGTCTGGAGAACAGATCAGAATGATTCATTTGTTGTGGTAGGTCACTGCCCATCTGTTTGATGTCTTTTGTTGGCTGTAGTGACTAATGACACTTTCCATTTTAAACCAAAGAGGCTTGAGCAATGATAACATTATTTGATGTGGCTTGCTTGGACACATGATTACTCAGAAAACAGGGGAAGAAAGCCAATAGCTTTTTTTTCCTGCAACTCAATAAGCCATAATTTATTTTTCTTCTGCAGTCTACAGATAGTGAACCACTCTCCTCCAGAACTAAGGGCCAATCCCAGCTATCATTTTAGTATTAAGTTATTCACCAGGCATAAATGTTGCAAACCCCAGGAGGCTTGTCTCAACTGTTCCTATTTCAATTGTCTACTTGGAAGAAATCTGCATGATACTTACAAAGCAATGTCTTCGCATATGTTCTAAGAGAACCCAGAAGAAAAATATGTAGACAGGGTCTTCCCCTTTGCTTCTTCTTTGTCTCTGTCTCTTTCTGCCTCTCTCTCTCTCTGTCTCTCTCCCTCTCTCCATAAATGAGTCAGTCTATTCAGTCAACTCTTTCTAGATCAGCAGATTGGTTGGGTCAGACCTGCTATTAAATGCTGAACTGAAGCAGGCAATTCATACGCAGGAGCCTTTCTGTGGGTCCCTTGTCACCAGGTAAGTGAACGTCTCTCATGGCTGGGGAAGGGAAGGTTTTTATGGATTGATTCCAAGGAAAGCATAGCAAAAGTTTGACACGATATATTGCTACAAAAATACTTTTTCTTACGGAAGTCAAGAACCTCCCATTGCCTCTTCGGGTACCTATCTTAATTATGCTCTGGAAAGATCGCAGATGGAATTGCTTCTCCTTTTGTGGAAGGAGAGAAGTAGTGAACTGCTTCCAAAGAAAAAGAGCACACCACATTCCTTGCATTCTCTTAAAGTTTTGGTAACAAAGGAAAAAGCAGACCAGAGCACAGGAATTAATCGGGAGATACAAAGAGATGCTTCCCTGTTTTCCTTATATTCTGTTTTACCTCTATATAAGGAGAGCTGCATCAGTAATTTTGAACACAAATCCGGAGCCAGCCTCTGGATATCTAGATGCGTCTCCTGAAAGATCTAGAAACTGGATACAGCTGAGAAACTATTTGTCATCTTTTGATTCTAATGGAGTACAGCCACTGCTCATTGACCTGTTTAAGCTGGAGTTCTTGTTTTGCTCTGCTCTATCAAACTAGATTCTTCTAGATTATATGCAGCTAAAAACAAATAATAAAACTAGCTGATGCTTCCACTTCATGCTAGGAAAGTCTTGCATTATTTATGATTTGTTGTGTAATACTCAGATATTATTTTATTTGAGTCAGTGAAAAAAGGTAGCAAGTAAAGAAGTCTAGATTTTATTGTAATTAAACAGAGTTACATATAGGGTCATTTTACTTTAACCTTTATATAACTTCAATATCTACAATATGTAATGATTGCCTTTTGCTAAATACAAATAAGGTGTGAAGAGGATAAGTATATTTGATCCTTTTTGCATTATATTGTCATGAAGGTTCAGGTTAATGCTGTCTAGGAATTATGGAAGTTGACATGTAACATACTTCCACTAAGGCAATCTTCTCCAGTATGATACTGGGGGAAATTGCCTTCTTGTGCTATGAACTATAGTTAGCTTCACTATAGTTTGCATGTAATCAATTAATTTTACCAAGGCTATATGGCAGTCAATTCATATATGAGAGACTTAAGACCACCAAAATAAGACTGTTTTTAATAAGATTAAAACAAGAACATAATGTAACAGTTACATTTCCCAGTGACAAGGAATAACTATACTTCATATACACAATAATGTAGAGTATATCGAGAGACAAGACTAACCCTTCAGGATCCACAGACTTGCTGCAACAATGGCTTCATGAAAAACTAACAGAGTCAGGTGGCATCTGATAACTTTTTCCAGAGAAAGAGAACATGGTTTTGGAAGGCTTGATCTGGATCCTTGAAAGTGACAATCCTTAAGAGTAGGGATTCTGAGGAAGCCCCCTTTTCCGGATTTTAAAAGATGGACATATACCAAGAGGGAAAACAGTCCTGCAGCTATTCAGGTCCTGAATTTGGATGGATCTAAACCAGGGGTGGGTTCTACTTACCTTTACTACTGATTTGCAATGGGAGCACGTGCACATGCTTCTGCGCATGCGCAGATCGCCAAATATGACATCAGAATGGGTGGGCGGAGCCTCCCACCACTTTTACTACCGGTTTGCAAGAACCGGAGAGAACCGGGAGCAATCCACCACTGATCTAAAAGTCTGTACGTTGAATTGCACCTGGAAGTAAACCAGTAGACAGGGAACTTCTCAAAGCAGAGTGTTACATAATACGTTACTTTCCATCCCTAACTGCTTGAGGTATTGTTTTCAGGACCACTTGCAGTTTCCAGGTGATCTTCAGAGAGAGCCCCAATGAAGTGAGCAAAAGGTATATGATGGCCAAAGCATGAATGAACTGTCAGGAAAGCCTCCTGATCCCAGGAAACATCATAATTGGGACACAAGATGAATCTCAATAAAAACCTTCTGAGGCACAATTACTACCGGTACTTATTTCAAGATTGACTCAGCCTTTCATCCTTTCAAGGTCAGTAAAATAAGGACCCAGATTGTTGGGGGCAATATGCTGACTCTATAAACTGCTTAGAAAGGGCTGTAAAAGCACTGTGAAGCGGTATATAAGTCTAAGTGCTATTGCTATTGCTATTTCCTTCAAGCAGAACTGAGTTTCCTCACCTTAAAATCCATCTCTAAGTAGAAGTCTTGGAGAAAAATCTATCTGGGGAGACTTGACATTGACTTAATGGCATAGAATCATTTTTTTAAAAAAAATCTATACAAGGGAGCATAATCTCATCCAGAGCCATAGACAGAATCTGGAATAAGAAGACCTCTGCATTAAAAACCATGTTGCTGGGATTAATTCTAAATCAAGTTCTCCTCATTTAGACTATCACAGCCTTGAAGCATAAGGGTAGAGTCGTAACCACATCTCCTCCTTGGCCTGTGTTAAGATAGACAGCTGAGCATCATTTACATGTATGTAAAAATGAATGAATATGCCTGACTCTGAGTCAGCAGATGCCCTCCCCCAATGGCTTTAATGGGGCCGTGGTGCTGCAGTGGTTAGAATGCAGTATTTCAGGCTAACTCTGCCCACTACCAGGTGTTTGATCCTCACTGGCTCAAGGTTGACTCAATCTTCCATCCTTTTGAGGTTAGTAAAATAAGGACCTAGATTGTTGGGGGCACCAATAAAGGAGTGTAGCTCAGGGTTGACATGTTCAGGGGTCCTTGGTGCTCTCTGAGCTTTCTTGTTTTCTTGCAGGTGTTTCATTATCTTAACTAGGTAACATCATCAGTGCAGTGTTGGCAATATGCTAACTCTGTAAATGGCTTAGAGAGGGCTGTAAAGCACTGTGAAGTGGTATGTAAGCCTAAGTGCTATTGCTATTGCTATTGCTATTGCCATTTACATAGATAGGGGAAAATTCAACTTCGGCAGCACCACAAACGCAGAGGATCCTAGGCTCAACCTCTCATCATGCTTCTGCTAACTGGATCCACTCACTTACAGAAGGAAGCCTGAACTTCCAATCCTTGCATTTGATTTGATACTATGGGTCTAGGACCATAGTATCAAAATCCATTGAGATATCAAGCAGAATTAGGAGGGTGTTGCTTCTCTACCCTAGTTATACCTGGAGAGTGAAATGTGCAACATCATAAATAAATAAACAAACAAATAAATCCATCAGAAAAAAGCATGATCAGTGTGGATTTAGTTCTACACCATCCCTGAATTCTGAATGAATAGGTGTAGATATTGTAATAACCAGAAATTTATTTATATTTTATTTATTTATAAATTAATCGGCCGCCCATCTTACCATAAGCTTGGTTGATGCCATAAGAATTGGTTGGTTTTGCACAATGCATTGAGCCCTAAACACTGCTTATTACTAACCATGGTTGGGTAATGTCTTTTATATTAAGCCAAACCAAACGAGCCCATGTTGTCTTTTAGTGCAGTATTAGCAATAGCAATAGTATTTAGGCTTATAAACTACCCCATAGCACTTTACAGCACTTTCTGGGCAGTTTACATCAGCATATCTGGGTCATTTTGCTGACCTTGGAAGGATGGAAGGCTGAACCAACCTGGAGCCCCTGTCAGGATCGAACTCCAGGCTGTGGGCAGAGTTTCCCTGCAATGCTGCATTTTAACCACTGTGCCACTCAGGGTATTGAAAAGGTGCCATTGAAATAATGAATGGAAATTATGTAAATATAGTTTTTTTTCCTCTCTAAGGGAATCTATATGATAAAAATAATTTGACTCTGCCTACATGAGAACATTCTGAATACTAATTAGGTTTCAGATAGCTAGTAAATCTGTTAACACTGATAAACCTGGCATGGGAGCAGTTACCTGGAGCTGAGCTCAGCTTGAGGACATAAAATATTTTTTCCCCTTCTGTTCAGTTGTGTCCAGTTCTCAGAGATTGCTTGACAAGTCCCTGCAGTTTTCTTGGTAAAGTTTTTCAGAACTGGTTTGCTATTGCCTCTGTCCTAGGGCTGAGAGTGAGCGATTTACTCAAAACATCCACCTGGCTTTGTGCCTAGGACAGAAATAGAATTCAAAGTCTTCCTCTTTCTAACCTGATGCCTTAACCACAACATTAAACTGGCTCTTACCTTTAAGATGTAGAAACCAACATACATACCCATGTAGAAATATCAACATTTGGGGCCTTAGGTTCTTGCTTATTTATGTTTTCCTCCTAAGAAATATACTCTGAAAAATATATTTTGTGATTTTATAATGTAATAGCCATGGTGGTGCATTAGTTAGAAGGCAGTACTGCAGGCTAACTCACTGCTCACTCCAGGATTTCAATCATGACCAGCTTAAGGTTGAGTCAGCCATTCATCCTTTGGCCGGTAAAATGATCCAGATTGTTGGGGGCAAGATGCTGACTTGGTGAATCACCTACAGAGGATTGTAAAGCACTATGAAGCAGTATATAAATCTAAGTGCTATTGCTAACTTACCAATATTTCCCCTAATAAAATTTTCTGGAAACCAGGTAAACTAAAAGTAGGTAGGAAATAATATCAGATTTCTTTGTTGGCCTTCTATTCTGGTGCTCTCTGTTCAGTGCTGGCTGAAAATTCTAGGAATTCTAAGCCAATATATCCAAGGGGTACCAAGTTGGGCAAATTCCTACATCAGCAGAAACACTGATATGCCATCTTCTACAGGGGTGGGTTCTACTTATCTTTATTACCAGTTCGCAATAGGGCTGTGCGCGCGTGCTTGTTTCGCTCGCACACGTGCTCTTCTGCAGATGCGTTCTGCATTCTGATGATGTTGGGGTCAGTGAGCCTCCCTCCGGTTTTACTACTGGTTCTATAGAACCGGTCTGAACCGAGGGCAACCCATCACTGATCTTTTAACAGATTTTCATTTAGAGAAAGAAAAAGAAAATCACTCCTCCCACTCAGCAGATCCAGCCTTCTGCTTTTCATCAGGAATTAGCAGTGAGAGCTTTTCCATATGAGACAGTAAGGTTTTGCTTATGCAGCTATTGTGGTATTTGTTTAAAAATGCAGATGGGCCACATAGAATCCTTCTTTGAAATGTTAAAGCCTTCCTAAAAAATCAGAAAGTGACACAGCTCTAAAAATAGAACACTATGTGATACAGTAATCTCTGCTGACCGTACTGATTTGTTTGCAGATCAATGGTTATTCTTTTGGCTGCTGGGTTCAACAGTACAGTGGAGAAAATCGGAATAAAACCTTTACGGTATTAATTGCTATTAGTGGGGAAATTAGTAAGGGGTTTCTTCTCCAAAATTGGAGGCAAGCACTGAAGGATGAATTAAAAGTGGATCTAGAGGTTACTCAAGAACTGAGAAAGAGGATTTGTTTATTGGCAATGAAGAACTCAAGAGGGTGAGCTGCTTGAATGTGAGAAGATGAGTTGGCAGTGAATTGGATTAGGACACTAGGAAATTATGGTTATTGATGGTACACGCCTCCCTTCAGATGAGAGAGAGGGCAGCAGTAAAATACTTTCCCCCAGAAACAGAGTGTAGACTTCCAAAGTCTAATTAGAAGATTATGAAGGTATGGTAAGTGTAATTGTAATGACTTTGTCAAATCAGCCTCTGGGTACGAAGTAGGATAATTGGAAGAATCAGGAATTGGGACGTCTAGATCCTAGAAGGGAGGTTTGATAGAGATGTAGAATCATTTCCAGTGGTTCCTCTGGTATTTTATCAACAACATTCAGGACTTCAAAGCAGTTCTGATGTTTCTCCTGGAAAGGATGGATACATGCTCAATATCATACGATGAAAACTGGTTGGTTTTCTTCTGCTGCTTTGGGTTGATTTAGAACTTATATAAAAGCATACAGTGATCTGTTCCACAGTCAGTCCCTGATCACACCTTGATAACTGGATTCTTCTATGGTACACATTTGTATGAATAATATAATGCATTTCATTTTGGGGTGTTTCATCTGGTAATACACTGTACATTTTATTTTGCTTGTTTGAAGGCTTTGTTAGCAATGAAGAAACCATCAGGTTGGCAAAAACCAATAAGTCAGTCTCTTCATTCATTCCTGATTCCTAGGCCATACAATCCAAACTATATATTCAAAGCTTCTTAATATTTGCAACTTTGGCATTCCAGTATCCAACCACAAACAGACTGCATATTCTGTCAACTTTAGATAAAACTTGATCACAAAACTCATCAGCCTCTTCTTTTTCTGCATCAATGGTTAGTGTATGACTTTGGATAACCGCCATATTAAAGAGTTGTCTGCAAAATCTAATTGATATTATCTGATCATTGATGGCATTATATATCCAAGTATTATCTTTGCTGATTCTTTTCTGATTATAAAAGCAATGCCATCGGTTTTCATGTCCTGAGTAGTAAAAGACATGATCTTTTGATTCAGAGTATCCAGTTCCAGTTCATTTCTATTCGCTATTCATGCCTAAAATGTTATTCTGTAGTAGAAACATTTCATCTTTAATGCTGTTTAAGTCCTCTATCTTGGTCTGAAAGTAAGACTAAAGGGGGTTCTGATAATCCACTTCATTCAGGATCCCCTGAAGCTATTATGTGACTACTTTCATATACACTTCCCTAAAAAATAAAGGTTGGATACTGGAAGAAAATTGTCCAGCATGATTAAGGTTAGTGAACCAACACAATTTTAAAAGATGAAGGGACAATCTCCTCTCTCAAGGAAGAAATCACCACCACTAGAACCCAACCTCCTTGCACTTCCCAGGAGGCCTTCGCCAATCAGGAGAATCATAATAATAAAGGTAAAGATAAAGGTTCCCCTCGCACATATGTGCTAGTCGTTCCTGACTCTAGGGGGCAGTGCTCATCTCTGTTTCAAAGCCGAAGAGCCAGCGCTGTCTGAAGACGTCTCCGTGGTCATGTGGCTGGCATGACTAAAAGCCAAAGGTGCACAAACCGCTGTTACCTTCCCTCCAAAGGTGGTCCCTATTTTTCTACTTGCAATTTTTACGTGCTTTCGAACTGCTAGGTTGGCAGAAGCTGGGACAAGTAACGGGAGCTGACCCAGTTATGTGGCGCTAGGGATTTGAACCGCTGAACAATTGTTTTTAATCCTAATTTTGAGTACTTGGCACCTGAACCAATCTCAATGAGCATTTTACCCTCGAAATAGTAATGAATAGTTGTGATCCATCCCCAACCAGGCCTTTTAATTGTCGTCCCACCTCCACCACCACTCCCGTTTTTGTCTGTTTTCTTCTCAGATTACTTTTATGATCAGGGTTTCCCCCCCCCCCAGAGATTACAGCTTCTTCATGCTATTCAGTTTTAAACCTTACTACTAAGAGTAAAAATAAGCTATTTTGTAACATCCCCTCCTGCTTCCTCTTCTGTACTGGATGGGGGAGACTTTGCAGGCAGAAAACTCATTGTAGGTTCTCTTGCACAGCTATTTTTCACTGCATAACCTCCACCTCTGCTTGGCCATAAATAACCACATAATCTTTATTTTTAAACCTGCATTACTGCAGTTGTGGAGGGGTGCATGAAGTTTGTAGCTATTAAGCAACCCAAAACAGCTACTCGAGAAGACAAAAGTATAACTGCATCTGGTTAACTTTACTGGGGAGAGGAAGCACTCCTCCTCCTTCCTCTTCTTTAAAATGTTATTTGATGTAATTCGTCATCTGCTTGATTTATGCAGCACATGTCGCAAATAGAGTGTTGTTATAGGTTTCTAAAAGCACATTCCCTGTCACGCGCCTCTTCAGCGGCCACTTTGTCCTGGACAACTATCACCAGCATTGGATTCTTATGTGACAGGGGCTGAAGGGTTTTTCTTCTCCTTGTTACGTTAACTGTCTCTTCATTTTTAAATAAGACTTGCAGGGAAGCCATGGGTTACCAGTAAACAATTGTGGTCAGCCCTACAGCTATTGCAGAACTGAGATCTGAGCTTTCCATACCCAGTCAGGATTTAGTTTCAAGGCAGGAGAAACAAAAGTCTTCAGCAGTGCTAAGCAAAGGACAATGTTCAGTTTTAATAAATTCATAAATAAGATGAAATTGAATCCTGGAAGAACCAGGACAGGTGAAAGATTTTTTTTTTTTAATCCAACTTGTAAGTAAAGTTTGGGATTTGCTACCATGAGATGTGGTGCTGGTTAGAGCAAGTCATAGAAGTCCCAATGGCTAATATTTATTTATTCGCTTGCTTGCTTATATATTAATTTATTTTTCAAATTTAATTATCCTCGATGATAGCATGTACCTCTGGAGGGCATTTGATGAGAAATTGTGAGCTTCCTTGTGCAGCTGGATAGCCATTGTGAGAACACTTGGCTTAACCAAATGGACCAAGAGTCTGATACAGCAGGACCAGAGGTGGGTCTCAGCAGGTTCTGACCAGTTCTGGAGAACCAGTAGCAGAAATTTTGAGTAGTTCGGAGAACCCGTAAATACCACTTCTGACTGGCCCCGCCCCCATCTATTCTCTGCCTCCCAAATCCCAGCTGATCGGGAGGAAATGGGGATTTTGCAGTAACCTTCCCCTGGAATGGGGAGGGAATGGAGATTTTACAGTATCTTTCCCCTGCCACGCCCACCAAGCCACACCACAGAACCGGGAGTAAAAAATATTGAATCCCACCAGTGAGCAGGACACTGATTATGCTCTTATAAAAGTCCTGTTTCCTTGAGAACTTGTCAAGAAAGCTAACAGACTTAGTTTTACCAAAAAAAAACCCCTACCTGATATACTCTTGTATATGAACAGGAGGGTCTGCAGGGGGTCAAAAAATCAAGACGATGGCCACAAGCATAAGATCAGAGCCCTGTCCTTTTTCTTGTGAATTGCATAATAATAAATCTCACAGCTGTGGCTGCCACCTTCCAAAGGAAGGCATAGATTGTCTGAAATATCTTTTGATTGAAGTTTGTCTTATCCTTAAATGAACCTCTGTGGAATAAGGTTTAATTTACTACTATTTCTGCACCAGCTTGATCTAAGAGTCTTCTTTGTGATCAAGTGAATATATCATTTTTTGGGAGAAAATAGCACTTCAGCCAAGTTAACACTAGATGTCCCCCTTGCAAGCGAATTCGCTGTGGTCTTCAAGAAGCAGGCAGAACTTTGAAAACAGTTGTATACCTATTGGCGGATTAATTCAGCTGTATTACTGAGCCATTCATTCTGAGGCATCATTTAGATTTACACTTGCCTCCTTCCTACTTACCTATAAAGAGATTTTTTTAAAAAAAGCAATTAGCATACACACATGTTCAAAGAATGCACTGTTAGTGTATTTAAGTGCAATGCATACATACATACATGGCCAACTGTTGCAGCTATAACAGTATCATGTCTGTTCATGTACTATATATGAAATTGTATATGTACACGTGTATGCATGTATATACTGAGAGTATACACACACACATATACGTGTGTATGTGTATGTGTATGTGTATATATATATATACACACCGCCCTGAGTCCCTCAGGAGAAGGGCGGTATAAAAATTTAAATAATAAATAAATAACTGGCCTAACTTCCCTTTTTAATTGTAAATTTTTAATCTGTTTTAAAACTTTAGGGGGTTTTAATCTGTTCCGGGCCAAACTATTTAATTGGGTTTTATATTGTTTTTTAAGTTTTGTAGTCTGTATGTTTTATCTCTTTGGCTATTCACCGCCCTGAGTCCTTTGGGAGTAGGGTGATATATAAATCTAATTATATATATATATATGCAAGTTTTAGTGTATTCGGGTCTTTTCCCATTGAGAGCATCTTGGCGACATTTCGACAAGGTCCCACTCGTCATCTTCAGGCTGGTGCCTTTGGCTTCATGCCTATGTGAGCAAAGCGTTTTGCTCGCACAGGCACGAAGCTGAAGGCACCAGCCTGAAGATGACGAGTGGGATCTTGTCGAAATGTCACCAAGATGCTCTCAATCTTACATGGGAAAAGACCCGAATACACCAAAACTTGCATACCTCTACCCGTGAAAATCTACAAAAACATATATATATATATATATATATATATATATATATATATATATATATATATATATATATATATGTGTGTGTGTGTGTGTGTGTGTGTGTGTGTGTGTGTGTGTGTGTGTGTGTGTGTTTCTTTTATATATAGAGAGGGGGGGGAGGGAGAGAGAGAGAGAGAGAGAGAGCGCATAGACTTGTAAGGAGGTGAAGACACATATTAAAACCTGAATTGCTAAACTAATATTCCCTTGTATAATCAAAATTATTAAAATTATTAAAGGCAAACATGCTTCTCCACTTTTTTTTAATCTGTTCAGCAGAGTTTTAGAATGCATAGTATCTTATAATCAGCCATTATTACTTTTGAAATATAGGCACAATTGCTCAGTAGCTAAAGACCCTGAGCTTGTCAGCTGGAAAGCTGACACTGGGGTTTGAGACCCCAGCACTGTTCAGTGGAGTGAGTTCCCATTCCTGCCCCATCTCCTGCCCACCTAGTCCAAAAGCATGCAAATGCAAGTAGATAAATAGGTACCACTTTGGTTTAGGTTTTAGGTTTAGGTTTTATTTGATTTATATACCGCCCTACTCCCGAAGGACTCAGGGCGGTGAACAGTCACAAGATAAAACACATAAATACAAAATTTAAAAGCAAAATAAAACCGAATTAAACAATTTCGCCCAAGACAGATTTAAAACACCCCAATAATTAAGAACAGATATAAAATTTACATTTTAAAATGGACAAAGGGAAAAGTTAGGCCAGGCCAGCCTGATGGAATAAAAAGGTCTTAAGAGCGCGGCGGAAGATGCACAGATCCAGGATCCTCCGTATCTCCGGGGGGAGCTCATTCCAGATAGTAGGTGCCCTCACAGAGAAGGCTCTTCCCCAGGGGCCGCCAGTCGACATTGTTTGGCCGACAGCACCCGGAGGAGCCTCTCTCTATGAGAGTGTACCAGCCGGGGGGAGGCTACTGGTGGCAGCAGGCGGTCCCGTAGATAACCAGGTCCTAAGCCATGGAGCACTCTAAAGGTGGTAACCAAAACCTTGAAGCAAACACGGAAAACCACTGGGAGCCAGTGCAGCTCGCGCAGGAGAGGTGTTACATGGGAACGCCATGTCGCTCCCATAACAACCCGCGCGGCCTCACTCTGCACCAGTTGGAGCCTCCGGGTGCTCTTCAAGGGGAGCCCCATGTAGAGAGCATTGCAGTAGTCCAGGCGGGAAGTGACGAGGGCATGAGTGACCGTGCGTAAGGAGTCCTGATCCAGAAAGGGACGCAACTGGCGAATCAGGCAAACCTGATGAAAAATTCTCCCAGTCACGGCCATCAAGTGCTCTTCTAAAGACAGCCGTGAATCCAGGAGGATGCCCAAGTTGCGAGCCCTCTCCGTGGGGGCCAGCGATTCACCCCCAATAGTCAGTGATGGCACCAACTGACTGTATCAGGACATCAGAAACCACAGCCACTCGGTCTTGGATGGGTTGAGCCTGAGCCTGTTTCTCCCCATCCAGATCCGCACGGCCTCCAGGCACCAGGACATCACTTCAAGGGCATCGTTGGGGTGGTCTGGGTGGAGATGTACAGCTGAGTGTTGTCAGCGTACTGATGGTACTCCACCCCAAAACCACGGATGATCTCGCCCAGCGGCTTTACATAAATGTTGAACAGAAAGGACAAGAAGACCGACTCTTGTGGCACCCCACATATGAGGTGCCTCGGGGTCGACCTCTGCCCCCCTGCCAACACAGACTGCAACCAGTCGGAGAGAAAGCAGGAGAACCACCGCAACACAGTGCCCCCCACCCCCAACTCTTCCAACCGGTGCAGCATGATACCATGGTTGATGGTATCAAAAGCCGCTGAGAGATCTAATAGAACCAGGACAGAGGAGCAACCTCTGTCCCGAGCCCTCCAGAGATCATCAACCAACGCGACCAATGCCGTTTCTGTGCTGTACCCAGGCCTGAAGCCCAAGTGGAATGGATCCAGATACACTGTTTCATCAGGTGCTGGGGGAGCTATCGTGCAACCACACTCTCAACAACCTTCGCCACAAATGAAGGTTGGAGACTAGACAATAATTTGACAACACTGCCGGGTCCAGGGAAGGCTTCTTGAGAAGAGGCCTCACCACCGCCTCTTTCAAGGCGGCGGGGAAGTCACCCTCACCCAATGAAGCATTTATAATCCCCTGGAGCCAGCCTCGCATCACCTCCCGAGAAGCCAGCACTAACCAGGAGGGACACGGGTCCAACAAACATGTGGTCGCATTCAGTCTACCCAGAATCCTGTCCACGTCATCAGGAGTCACAGGATCAAACTCATCCCAGATAACATTCTCAAGACCTGCCTCAGTCATCCCCCCTGGAACTACCCAGTCGGAGTCCAGGTCTTCCCGAATCTGAGTGATTTTGTCATGCAGATACTGTACAAAGTCCTCGGCTCTACCCTCCAAGGGGTCCTCCCGCACTCCCTGGTGGAGCAAGGAGTGGGTCACCCTAAACAGGGCGGCCAGGCGATTATCTGATGACACAGTAAGAGCAGCAAAATAATTACACTTTGCTGCTTTTATCGCCACTAGGTAATTCTTAATATGAGATCTTACCAGTGTCCAGTCAGATTCAGAAAGGCTGGCCCTCCAACTGCTCTCTAGGCGTCTTTTCTGGCGCTTTATCTCTTCTAGCTCCTCAGTAAACCAAGGAGCCAGATGAGATTGGCACCGGGTCAGAGGCCGCAAAGGCATGACCCGATCCAGAGCTCCAGTGGCTGCCCTATCCCAGGCGGCCACTAGGTCTCCAGTCGAGGCATGAGCCAGAGCCTCAGGGAATAGCCCAAGCTCCATCTGGAACCTATCAGGCTCCATCAGGCGCCTGGGGCAGAACCATCTTACCGGCTCCACCTCCCTGCAGCGAGGTGCAGCGGTTCGAAGGTGGGAAAATAACAGTATTCCGTGTGCCTCAGTGTATAGTCATGCTGGCCACATGACCATGGAAATGTCTTCGGACTATGCTGGCTCCCTTGGCTAAAAAGTGAGATGAGCACCACCCCTTAGAGTTGGACATGACTGGAAAGAGAAATCTTTATTTTTGAAAACAAAGCAAAAACAAAACTGATGAGAGTATTAGGAAGATCATTTAGGCACTATCCAAAAATAAGAAATATATCATCAAGAAAAAAGGAGAAAAGATTTAATAGGTATATGTGCTAATATATAACATAGGCAGAGCAGGTAGAGAAAGGCATCAGAGAGTTGAGCTTGACTACTGATGACTATATGAAACACACATGCAGGTTTCTTGGCACCAGATACAAAATTGGTTTACCATTGCCACCTAGAATAGGATTGCCTTCCATTTTTAGGAAAAAGTGTTAATTAAAGTCATAGTCCTTGATGCACACTGAACTTTGACTTGTGTTAACAGAAGTCTTCAGAAATTATTGTGCTGGTCCTTTTGTGTTTCCATTAGTTTCCAATTCATCTTCAAGACCAATTCAAAGTGTTGTCTTAGATTGATAGATTCTACACATCTTAAGATGTTGATATCTGACAGAGCAAGTTAGAACAATTCTTCAGCAAACATTCGATTTTATTAAAACTAAACCAGCTTAGCAAGAGATGCTAAGAGCCTTGGTAGCACAGCAGACTAAAGTGCTGTTAAGTAACACCAGCTGCCTGCAATTACTGCAAGTTCAAATCTCACCAGCCTTCCATCCTTTCGAGGTAGGTAAAATGAGGACCCGGATTGTGGGGGCAATAAACTGACTTTGTATAAAAAAGAACACTGCTTAGAGAGGGCCGAAAGCCCTACTAAGCAGGTATATACAAAAGTATGAAGGCTATTGCTTAATGCATTGTAAGCCGTCCTGAGTTTGCAGAAAAGGGCGGCATATAAATCGAACCAATAAATAAATAAATAAATTGGGGTTCTGCAAAACTTTCAAGCTTCGCTTCAATTAAAGTTTGTGCAAATCACCCCATCAAAGCAGTTTCATGAAACTGTGTTCCTAACTATATAGTGGTTGCTTCACTG
>NW_027257461.1:0-20115 GCF_029215685.1 Pituophis catenifer annectens | reverse complement strand
CTTTATTTTAAGACTGGGTAAGCATTCAAGATAAAGTCTACTCCGGGATGAACCTTAACTCCCAAGGATCATGTCACATCATTTCTGCAACCACAATACAGATGTGGATTGTTCCTTGTTTATTTCGGGTTTGTTGGTCTGTTTTGCCATCGTACAACTTGGGGCTTCCAAGAGGTTCAGCCCTGCTTAGTTTTCCAAGTTCTATCATCGCTTATCTAGGCCACCAGCAATTAAATGTCAATCCACTGCCTTAAAACATAGTTCTGTTCTACTGAACTCCGACCTTTGTTGATAGTGAAACTGGCAGGAGAACTCGTAACGCAGAAAAACAAAAATGTGAAATGAAGAAAAACACCATGAACTTCAATTAACACAAGGCACTGAAAAGCTCCAAATTCCACCTGCCTTACATTCTCAACCCATCCAGATAATGTGTTTCCTTCCTAATTTTATTCAGAACTGAAGTCAGCATAGGATCAAAACTTTGATACAGCATGAAAAAAAAAGAAGTTTCTCCCCATTATTCTATAATTCTCAATATGGGTTTAAGACGTGGGGATGGGAGTCCTTTAATCCAGAGGTCTCCAACCATGGCAACTTTAAGACTTCTGGACTTCAACTCCCAGAGTTCCTCAGCCAGCAAAGCTGGCTAAGGAACTCTGGGAGTTGAAGTCCAGAAGTCTTAAAGTTGCCATGGTTGGAGACCCCTGGCTGGCTGAGGAACTCTGGGAGTTGAAGTCCACAAGTCTTAAAGTTGCCAAGGTTGGAGACCCCTGCTTCAATCCTTCCATGTTGGCATCTGGTTGAAAATGATTCATGCTGGATAAATCAATTCGCTCCATAAAAATGCCAAGTTTACTTCAACCATATACCCAACTTGGCAAAACCTACAATGGGCCAAGGTCTTTTTATTTACAACTGGAGTTGGATTTTATGACCATATCTCGGTGAGTTTTTTTCAAATCCAAGTTTTTATTCTCACGGGTAACGGGAAAGATTTGGGGAATGTTAAGTGAGTGTGGTTGCTGCGTGCTTGAGAACCAGGCACTAACGGTGACTAAGATGAAATGTATTCTAATCTTTCCAGTATAAGGGATAAAGGTCATATTTTAACTCGCAGGAGTTGCTTGTAAATGTGACGAAACATTTGATTAAAAGAGACTGGAAAAAAAAATATTGAAAAGAAAGACTTTCCCACAGTTTAGAAAGTGCCCAGAAGAAACCCTAGATCCAGTTAAATTAAGAAGTTAATCTCAAGTGCTCTTAAACACACATATACACAAACACACATAGCTTCGGTTGGCTTCTCACAAGGTGGTTTGGAAATCACAATAGCTGGGTTTATACTCCACTTTCCACTCAGATCAAAATATCTATTATGGCTTTGGGTGATGTGACACCGAAGGTCAAGAGAAAATGGCTATTTTGCACCTGATCAGGAGACCTTTTCCAGATTTCCTTGTTCCTATTGATGGGGCTGTTTTCATTCTACCCATATTTCCAGGTTTCAAAGTCCCCACATATTCTCAAAATTTGAAGTCACTTTCAAAAGCAATTCTTCTCAACCAGTAGAAGTTCTCACACGTTCCTCATGTTTTTCCAGTGGTATCTCATGCATTATCAGCTTCGTCCAGCTTCCATCATGTCCAAGTCAGGGACAATACAATGAAGGGAAGAACAAAGAGCTGTAGACCACACTGGTCCATGAAGAAGATCGTGCAAAAAAGGCCAATTGGGTCCTTCCAATGAGAAAGGACTATCCTTCGGTCCACAAGAATGTAAGGGCAGAATTGCTATTAGGACTCGTACTTTGGGTTTGCTCTTTCTACAGCTTGAGTCTGAGGAAGCTTCCATTCCGCATTATATCTTTTTTAGTATCTATAATAAAACTAACTTAGTGAGAATTGTCTTGAATCTCTGCCTGCCAATCTCCAAGAATCAATGGAAATGAAAGGAGACAGCAAGGATAAAAGTTGGAACCTGGGACATTTGAGGCAAGGTAGCCAAAGCAAGTTGTACTCAACACCCTTGATTCCCAAAATGTAAACCGCAGGAAATATGAAATTGATCAGATTTGGTGAAGAAGATAAATGTGCATACTCAGCATTATCATCAGTAAATTAAGGACAGCAAGCAAAAAACTGTTTAAAGAGCAGAGAATATGATTTGCTGCAATTACTCAATAATTCAAACAAAATTTGATTTGCACAAATTAACTAATGTTTAAAAACAAACATCACACTCTCCTTAAATCCTACGTTTTCATCCACACCGTGTTTATTTCTCAGAAATTGCACATCCTGCTAATTTCTTTCAAAACAAGCCCTTGTTTTCGTAGTCATAAGAATTCAAGTCCAATTGCTACAGCAGTAGCATCTTGGCCTACCTCTCTTAAATTTAGTAAATGTCCCCTGAAATAGCAATAATCTATTAGCCTAATCCACTCTTAAGCACAAGAATTATTAGGGCCATTAATCACACCAATGAAAAAGACACATCACCACCCCAAAGTCTCATGAAGACCACTGAAAATCTGTATTTAAAAAATTAAAAGCTGTAGCAAGGTACAGATTCTCACCAACTACAGTGATAAATAGAAATATTCCAACAATTCTGGTGTCCAAGGGTGAAATCCATCAGGTTCTCACAGGTTCTGGTGAACCGGTAGCGGAAATTTTGAGCAGTTCGGAGAACCAGCAAATACCACCTTTGTCTGGCACCAGAGTGGGTGAGAATGGAGATTTTGCAATATCCTTCCCCCAGGAGTGGGGAGGGAATGGGGATTTTGCAGTATCCTTCCCCTGCCACGCCCACCAAGCCACACCCACCAAGCCACGCCCACAGAATCGATAGTAAAAAAAAATGGCTTTCACCACTGCTGGTGTCCCATAAAATTGACATTTTAAGCTCTTTCCCTTTGATACAAGTATGCCAATTGCCAAACTCCCAAGGTGGAGTCCCTCACCTGAGCCAGTTCTTGCATATCTCATGAGGTTAAGTGCTAAGGCTTGTTAGCTGCCTAGAGATTTTACTTCTGAGGAGGGAAGCACAGGAATTGCAGAATCAACAGCTTAAAAGTTATCGGTTGACTGGAGCAACCCTAGGTGTATTCAGGAAAAAGCTTCAGGGGTTCCATCTAGAATCAAGAAAGTACAGGTAGTTCTCACCTTTTGAGGGCTACCTGTAGTATCTTGAGCCACAATTGAGCCCAAAATTTCTGTTGCTAAACAAGACACTTGTTGAGGGAGTTACACCTTTTCTTGCTACAATTGTTAAGTGAATCACTGCAGGCTGTTAAGTAAGTAACACGGTTGTTAAGTGAATTTGGCTTCCCCTGTTGACTTGGCTTGTCAGAAGGTCACAAAAGGTAATCGCATGTTCCCAGGACACAGCAGAGGTCATAACTGTAAGTCAGTTGACCATGAGAGTTCTGCAACGGTCATAAATATGAGCCAGTGGCTAAATGTCCGAAGTTTGATCTCGTGACTGACCATGGAGATGCTACAACAGTTGTGTGAAAAACAATCCTGTCGCCTTTTCAGAGCCGTTTTAACTCTGAACAGTCACTAAATGAACTGTTGTTAAGTCAAGGACTGAGGGCCACTCCCCATACAAAAGATACGCAACACAACCCTTCCCGCCTAGGGTTTCTGTTGTGTTCTCCTCTACAAAATTCGCTTTTGAAGCTGGGGGAGAAATCAAGGATGGTAGACTTCCTAGGCCACTTACAAAGAAAGACCTTTGCCAACTCACAAGAGGAAGTGTGTGGTTCTTTACCGATGACGTTTCAGGTGACCCCACCCCTTATCAGGCTTCTCAAACCATGTGACAGAAACTTGAGGCACAGGTGTATCAGGCCAGAGAAGCCAACACCTACTGCAATGTTGTCCTTCTTTCTCAACTGGTTCCACAAACCCCATCCCACGAAAACAACCCCTCCTCTTTGACTGAGCAGTCCTCCTTCTGTTTATTTTTGTTCCTCGCCCAAGTCTATCCACCTGGAAATTCAGAGCTGCAAGTTTGCAAACCAGAAACGGATGAGTAGGTTTTCTGGGCAGGGTCTCAAATGGGCCTGAGTCATTTCTACAATCGTCATAGATCCTCCTGGGTTCTTCCTGGCCTGGGCATGGGTGGGAATCCACTGACAGAAAGAAATGGGAAGGATGTAACGTGACATGAGGGTTAGCCCGGAGGGGCAATACATGAAGGACCAATCGATGCTCTGCGTCTAGCCATGGATTATTACACACAGTTGTAGGACCAGAGCCAACTGAACATTCCCTCCCAACTCAAAATACTGCATTGACAATATTGCATGAGCTAATTTCCTTTACGGTCAACCGTTGTGGCCAGAAGCAAGCATTATACATAACACCGTCCAACCACCTTCCCCACTTAGACTGACCAAAGTTCTAGACTAGAGAGGAAAGAGCAATGGATGAAGCCATCTACTACAGGGAGTCCTCGACTTACAGACGTTCACTTAGTGACTGTTTGAAGTTACAACGGCACTGAAAAAAGTGAGTTATGACTGTCTTACTTGGATGGACACTTTTGTGTTAAATCTGGATGAATCAGTCCTGAACCTCTGGACTTTTGCACAGCTGTCTTAAGAGAAGGTGTGTTCAACCCTGCAACAGCCTGGCCATTTTAAGGACATGCCTTAACTCAGAGGTCATTAAGCAAAGCCCCCAGATTCAGTGTAATGAGAGAACAGTAATTCTCAGATCAAACAAAGGAAGCTGTTTACAGTAGTGGGAAAGAAATCCTTAAATATATATTTATATGTGTGCCTTTTGGAGCCTGAGGTGTAACTGCTCTTTGCTGAGAGAGGTGCAGTTTGCAAGCTTGATTTCAGAATTTAAAAAAAACAACCCTGGAGACCATCCCAATCCAACAGGCTATTAAAACCCCATGGGATTAGCATATCCCATGATAAATAATTGAATTGTGTTTCCACAATAGACAAACAACACAACTACTATATTAAGCCTCGCAATGACAGATTGATTCCAAGGTTGCTCCCAAATAAAGATTGCTTACGTCTCAAGTCTGCAGAAAAAAAAACAGATAATTAGATGAACTTCCGACTCGTCCCTCGTAAGCAAAGCGAAGCATTAATTAGTGGCTTTCACTCCTACTGAGCCGGGTCCTGTTTAAGCTCCAAAATGCAGCAACAGAAAACTAGGAGGACTTTTTTTCCCTTATCTCAAGAACATCAAGACAACGTTGGTTAATATTTCTCCAAAGCGAGTGGGAATGAAGTAAGCAAACTGGTCATCCACAAAGCAGACAATGGCACTAACAAAACACCAACAAACAGAAAAACCAAAATATAACGAAGGGAAGCTAAAAGAACCCAGCTCCTAAGACTTTACAGCTTCTTGCTTAGACTGTGTAAAACCCCCAGCTCAAATTCAACACAATGCATGAATTTACTCAGACCGACACTGTTGTAACCGAGAAGACAGCGCTAGAAAGAAGTACTTCCACTCCATGATTAATTAATTACATTTTATAAGCCTCCCATCTCACTGACAAAGACACACTGCGCGACTTGCAAGCATCATCAAAACGGAGGTATAAAACATTAAACGTTAAATAAGCCCAAAATTAAAGAAGTTAAAAACCAGAAAAGGTGGTTGTGGGATTTTCATCCTGGTCCACTAACTACCTCCAATATGGAACACATTATACTCACACACGTGTGTGTGTGTGCAGGTGTGTTCCTCACCAATTTTTCTGTGCCCCAAGGGTTCAAGGCTTCCAAATTGCTTGTGTGTCCTTAAAAAAATGGGGGGTCATTTTGCACCATAACTTGAACCCATACAAACTTTTGCAAATGTTGGCTTTACCTCTGGACATCCAAGAATTTTGGAGCCAGCTGCTTTGAATAATTTAAGTCTGCTTTTCCCATCTCTGACCCAAAGCACTCCTGGTACGCAGTCAACGTGCAGTGCTTAAACAAACACACCACACCAGGGTGTGTGCCACAAAGCAGAGTAAAACGTCGTAAAGAGCTTTAAAGAGAGTTGGCTCAAATTGCTTTCCTTCCTTGGGCAGGCCGAGTGCAGGTTTAATAAACCCTCATTGCACAATGGAAAAGAGAGGCCTAACAACATTGTTTTGCCAAAAATAATAAGCTACAAAGCAGGGCCTAGGTCCTTTCTTACACACACACACAGAGAGAGAGACATATTTCCGGAGCAAATCCTTAGCTACCAACTCTCTGCATTCTTGCAGGCCAAACAATGGACGGTCATTAAAATACCAGCTTTTATTATTTAAGTCAGGAGTGTCCAACCGTGGCAACTTTTCAGACTGATGGACTTTCAACTCCCAGAATTCCAGAATTCCGGGAATTGAAATCCACAAGTCTTAAAAGTTGCCCCCGGTTGGACACCCCTGATCTAACGGGCAGAGTTTGCAAGAGTTTTGGATTTACAAAACACTTCCCGTTTTTAAAGTATCTGGGATTTTGTTTCTGATCTACAACCTGTTCCACTCAGGAATATAAATGCATGGATTTCCATAGGAAAAAATTCAGGAAAATGAATGCTTTAGATTCTGGGCCCCTCCTCTCCTGAAGAGTTGGCAAATGTTGGCAAAGGGAGCAGAAAGTGATTGTTTTAGTAATTAAAAAGAAAGGGGTGGAGGACAGACTGACCCCCACCCCAGCAGCTCCACAGAGGCCTAAATCTGACTTTTTCTGCAAAGGAGGCCCATCACAGGGCCTTTGCAGGCACCACCCAATGAATGGAGGTTAAAAATAAGCTCCGGAAAACCGATCCAATATTTATTGGCGAAGGAGCCTCGGCGACTGCCACCAGATACCCCCGCCAGATGCCAAGAAGGACTGCCAAATTGCAAACACGGAGGCTGCTGCATCAGGAACGGAGGCACAGCAATGAGATCACACCGAAACTGCAGAGTTTCGCCCCGGAGCTGCCACTCCGAGGCGACTCTCAAGGGAGATTGATTCATGCTTCCCTCCGTCAGAGTCCCAGAATTAAGGCTGCCATTCCACAGGTCTATAAAGGAGGAACAACCCCCGCCCCCTTTCCCACCCTCTGCCAAGCCGAAGAGCCAGGCTGCCCATCCAACAGGTGGATGGAAGTCTTTCGGAATCCTCTTCTTCCCTGGCATGTACCAGGCATGCAAACCCCCTGCTAAGCAAGCATGTACTCGGCGCATTGCAGGAGGCACCTGTTTCGGAGCCCCAGCAGGTGATTCCCCATGGAAACCACCCCAGACAGGTCTGCGAAGCGGCTGATTCAGAGCCCGGGGTTGTCAGTTCCCGTCTGTCAAGGGTTTTTGCAAACCTGTCGGTTGGGTTTCAGGAATTGCCAGTGTGGAATTCCAGAGAAAGGACACGTCCTGTGGGCCCACAACAACACAACCCCCACACACACGTGCTAGCACACTCTTTCCATCCACAGCCCAGATCACAACACTGGAAGGAGACTAGAAGACCTCCAAGGACCCTTCCAACTCTTTTGTTATTCTGTGTTGGTTTCAAGGGGGGGGGGGCAAAGTCTCCCAACAGCAACAGCTTTTCTTGGGGGGGGGGAGGGAACAGCCCCAGGCCTCTTTGTGGGGAGGGGACCCAGGGTGGGCACCTGCCTCGATAAACACATGCATATTTAAAATAAGGGGTGGGGGGGTGGGGAAGCTGCTTCTGCCCAGATTTCACAGGAAGGAGCCCATAGGAAACCCAGCCCTTCCCTGCTGGAGAAGAGGGGGCCAGGGTGGGGGGAGATTAAGGCCGGGTTTGGGGGAGGGATCGGGGTTCAAATCCTAAATCCTCCCCCCCAGGCCAGATTGGGCAACAAAGCCCCCAAGACCCCCCCTGACTTCCTTCCTCTAGGAAAACAAAGTGGCTGGGAGTTCAAGAAAAGAGGCGGGGGAGAGAAGGGGGCTTTTCCTTCCGGGCGATCTGACCATCCCCCCTTACCCACTTTGCAAAAGCTTCTCCCTCCCCCCCTTTGGCAAAGCCAGCACCCAGCCCGGAGCCTCCAAGCGGGGCAGCCACAGCCTCGCCCGCCGCTTCTTGCAAAAACTTTCCCAGCGGAGTCCCGGAGGGAGGTCGGGAAGGAGAAGGAGGGGGGGGGAGAAAGACCCGCAGAGACCCTCCGCCCTCCCCCCCCAAAGGAGGCCACAAAACTGCCTCCTCCCCGGGATTGAGGGGGGGTCCCGCCTCTGCAGCCCCCCCCCATCCCCAAAGGCGCCCTGGCCAACCGGGCGCCCCTCCCTCTCCGGGCATCCCGGGCTGCACTGGCGGCGGCTCCTGCGGGGGTCCCGGGCGGGGGTCTCCGGGCCAGGAGGCGCCCCCGGGAATGGGGGCCAGAAGGGAAGCGGCGCGGCTCACCTTGGAGGCGGTGGCGACGACTCGGGCGGACATCTTTCCTCCTCCTCCTCCTCCTCCTCTTCCTCCAGCCGCGCAGGGGCTCCGGCTCAGGGGGTCTCCCCGGCCTCCCTCCGGTGGCGGCTGCTGCTGACCCGCCCGCCGGAGCTCAGGCCGAGGCGCCCCGCGCCATCCCCGGCACGCGGGCGCACAGGAGGAGGAAGGAGAGCGCAGCCACCAACTTTGCGCCCGGTCCGGCGGCGGCAGCGGGAGCGCGGAGGGGCTGGAGGGGGGGACAGGGGGGGGGGCTCTGCCGTTGCCGCCCCTCCTCCTCCTCCGGCGCCGCCTCCCACCCCCCCTGCGCGCGCAGCCGCCCAGCCCAGCCCAGCCCTGCCCAGCCTGAGCCGGGCCAGGCGAGCGGAGGAGGCGCTTTTACGCGCGGCGGAGCCCCCGCCTGGAGCCCAGCTGCGCCGCCGCGGAGCCGGGCAAGGGCTGGGCGGGCTGGAGAGCGGCTGGCGCGGGGTCGGCGGCGCTTCTCCTCCCAGCCTTGGGGAGGAGGGGGCTTGGGGGGCGTTGGGGGGTCGGGCGGGCAGAGGGTGGCCCCGCGCACGGAAGCGCCTCTTGGCAGCCGCTGCTTCTGCTGCTGCTGCTCTTCTCCCTTCCTTTTTTCCTTCCTTCCCTCCCTCCACTCGCCCCTTCCCCAGGCTTTGCCCCCCCTCCCTCCCAGCTGGCATGGTTATGCCCCCTCCCCAAAAGGAGGGAGAGGGAGGGAAGGGGGGGCCAAAGGCAACCTCTGCATGGCGCTCTTTGCCAACCGAGCTTCCCCATGAAATCCCCCCGCCCTCCCCTCTCCTGCCCCCCCCGCGCCGATCCCCAGACCCACCTGGGCTCCGCTGGGGTCGCCCCCCCCCTTTCCTCCCGGGCGCTTTGGTTCCGGCCGCGGAGCTGGCACGGACTGGGGCAGAGAGTTTCCTGGAACGGGCGAGCCTATCAGCGGCCACGGGGGGGGAGGAGAGGCTGGGCAGGCATGGCAAGGCAAGGCAGGCAGGCTGGCAGGAGCGGAGCCCCAGCGCTTGGCCCGCCTGCCCGTCCTCCCGCCCCCTCTGCCGGCCAGCCTCGGCCAAACGTCGCCTCCGCCGAAGCTGGGCTTGCAAACGCCTCGAGCTGCGGTTCCCTTAACCAGGATGGGCAGAAGGAGGAGGAGCGGCCGCTTAGAGGCAGGGAAGCCAAACCTCCAGGGAGCCCAGCATTTCGGTTGTTAAGCGAGACGGTCGTTCAACGAATCTTGACACACACAAACACCCATTTCATGGCCTTTCCTTGCAGGGGCGTTAAGTGGAATCACTGCAGCTGTTAAAATTAGTCCCAAGGCGGCTGTTCAGTGAATCCAACTTCCCCCTTGAGTTTACCTGCCAGACAGTCGCCAAAGGGGAATCACGTGACTCCGGGGACACTGCGACCGTCACAAGTATGAATCCGTTGACAAGCGTCCCAATTTGGATCACGTGACCATGACGCAAGGGTCATAAATATGAAAAATGGTCCCAAGTCACTTTTTTTCAGTGCCGTTGTAACTTCCAATGGTCACTAAATGAATTTTCTGTACTTTGCTAAAGCGTCCAATGCCTGCCTTCCTCCTCAATGCCCCTCCCCCACCCATCCACCCGAGGCCTTAACAACAGATGTCTCAGAAAGGAGCTGCTGCTTTTCCAGTTGCAAACTACAACTTCCTTTCCAAGGAAGTCTGAATAATGCTTTTCTGCCAGCCTTCCTACCCCCAACTTCCCACAAAGTCTCCAGGGCTGCTTGGAAGGCCCCAAACTCTGCCCTACCCCATAGCACCAAGCTTCAAACACATCAACAGTCTTACGCTGCCCCCAAATTCAAATTAAGATATGGACTCTTGCAAAAAAAATGGCTGGCAGCCGAAAGCAAAAATACAGGAAGGAAACACTTGCCAACCGGGCACGGATGCCTGGCCTGACCCGGCCCAACTCAAAAGGCCTTCTGGACAAACCCGTGGGGAAGAAGAGCCCAGTTGTGATTAATATAGGGTTGCCAGGCTGTTCATCGCGCCGAACTCAATAGGCCTAACTTTCAAATAATCCTGCGGAGATCGTCTTGCAGCTAAATTACCCATTCCGGGAGCAAATTTAGGTCATGCTAAATTAAAGCAGACCTAGCAGCTTTTCTTCTGCTATTACAATTGCTGGAGTTTTAGTCGCATACCAGGGGTTTTTTTTTCCCCCTCCTCTTATGAGCCCTGAGAAATAAAGGCTTGGATAGAAAGGAAATAAAAAAGAATAAGGCTTGAACACATGAAAAATGCAAAATACCACCTTTCCCCCATAAAATAGAGTGATAGTGCCTGGTTATTAGATAGAGGTAGTCCTTGACTTAAAACAGTTCATTGGGGACCTGTCTGAAGTTAGAACAGCATTGAATTTTGGCATAGCTTTACATGCAATCCTAGACACTATAATCCATATTGTGAACAAAAGCCTGCAAACTTTCTGCCTCTATTGTTTGCATCGGCCAGCTCTGTGTGAATTGCCGGGAAGGAAAGGGCTGGGGTCACAACAGGAAACCTGCTTCGGAGCTCAGGAAGTACAAGAGGCCCCCGCGTTCAAAACGTTTCCAGAACTCACTTTATTTTCCAGGAGTGTTCCGATCCGAAAATGAACATGCCTGATTTAAAAACACACAGCTGGAGGTGTATATATTTCATGGTATCTTATGCTGTCCCTAACAGTCTATTTATTTATTTATCCGGGACTGTTTCTGTTTCCAAAATGGTAAATTTGGGTGTGTGTGTGAAACAAAATGTTTCCATTTTGTTCTTATTTTTAATCTTTGGAGGAGAGAGTTAGGTAGGCCTTAAAGAAAGTGTTTTTCAACCGTGCTAGCCGGGGAATTCTGGAAGTCAAAGTCCACCCGTTTTAAAGTTTGCTGATTGGGGAATTCTGGGAGTCCAAGTTCATCTCTTAAGAGTTGGCTGGCTAGGGAATTCTGGGAATTGAAGTCCATGCATTTTAAAGCATGCCGGCTGGGGAATTCTGGAAGCTGAAGTCCACCAACAAAACTGAGATTGTTTTGAATGCAGGCTGATTGCTGTGTCACACCACACGCTCACCTGTGGTGCATTTAATCACGGCTTGCTATACTGAATCAACCTGGATAAACTCATCGAATCCTCTGAACCTAGTTTCTTTTTTTGCACCATATCCCGAGCCAGAAATGAGTCAGGATATTTGAACTCAGCTCATCTGCCCAGACCTGAAGACAGGAGGTTTCAATGCCATTAAGATGATTTCCAAAGCTCAAATATAATGGCCCAGTATTGCGTTCTGTTCCTTCATTATTTCTGATTGGCCTTCCCTCATCCACGGTGACCTCAGGATGGAGTTGCTGAGCTTGCTTGCAGTAAGTCCCATTTCTCCCACGCGCTTTGGACCACATCGTTTCAGACCTGATCTTAACATTTGGCTCTTCTTCTGAATAAAGGCCTCTCCGGACACAGAGTAACGTAACCGGATCACCTTCTGTTCCCTGGGATCATGTTCCTGGGTTTAATATTTGATGCAGTGTCCTTTGCAAGAGGAGGCACTGGCATGCCTTGAAACACAAAACATCCAAGGAACAACCTCCTTCGCTGCAAGAGCGGCTCCAACATGCAAAACTTTCTGCCCAGAAAACAGACTTTGCAACCTGTTCCAGAATTGGCATCCCTGAATGAAGTTCTCTTCCATTCTTCCATTGTGTTTATCGGGTTTTTTTTAAAAAAAGATAAGTCACTCATTCTCCTAGTGGCTCTAAATGCCGGCACATTTTGGAATGCATTGAAAAACTCTTAGAATTCAGCTTTTAAACATTTGTTTTAAACAGTTAAATGGAAATGTTTGGGGCCACTCCTAAACTCCGCTAAGGAGGAATCGGCTTCAGGGCCAGTGGTTTCCGTATTGAAGCTCTGCTATCAAAATTAAAATAAGCAGCTAATGTTAACGAGAGACCTGCAAAAGATGCCCACCCCTCTAGGATTGTGGGGTAGACCCTCCAAGTCATCCAGCAACAAGTTGCTTCCTTTCATGCAGGCTAAGCCACGTTAGACTATAATCAGTAGTGGGTTCCATTTACCTTCCCTACCAGTTCGGGATCGGGAGTGTGCATGTGCTCGCTTCGCTCACTCGCGGCTCTTCTACGCATGCACAGAACGTCTGTGACGACATCCGGGCAAGTGGGCGGAGCCTCCTGCTGCCACCACTACTGGTTTACCCAAACTGGTAAACCCACCATTTGATTATAATGCAATGTTTCTCAACACTGGCAGCTTGGAGATGGGAGGCCTTCAACTCCCAGAATTCTACTAGCCAAAGAGAAGTTAGCATCTACACCAGGGATGTCCAACCTTGGCGATTTTTTAAGACTTGTGGACTTCAACTCCCAGAATTCTCCCATCTTTTGGGAGATGAGTGGATGGGAAATCCTGGGAGTTGAAGTCCACCGATCTTCAAGCTGCCAAGGAAGGTGGAGAAACGTTGCTCTCATGTCTTGTGTTTACTCTTGGTGTGGTGTATTTGTCCACCCTGGTGATTCGTGCTTTCTCAATCCCGGTTCACCACAGAATCTGCTGTACAAACTCAGTCCAATGTTGGTTTCCTGAGCCAATCGTGGCGAAACCAAACAACAGCTTAGCTGCAGGATGCCTTCGTTCAACCCTTGACACTTAGTGGTAGCCGAGTTCCTTCTGTATGGTTTTGGCCCGAAGAGGAGATTTCCTTGGAACTGCAATTATCTTTATTCCGCAAGGCAAACGTTTCTGTGTTTCCCCTGTAATACTAAGGAAGGACAGGATCACTGGAGGAAGGAAATTAAAAAAAGAAAAGAAAAAGAAAATTGCAGAGCCACTAGGATCTCAGCGGATCATTTGAGCTTTCTCTGGCAGGGAAGAAAATCTCGCTGAAGCTGCAACGTGGTGTGCTAGTTTTCGTTCTCGCCTTGCAGACACAGCAGAAATGTAATTTAGCGTTTAAAGCTCTGCTCCTATTAAGGGTGGCTATAATCATCTGAGCAATTGATAAGATGGAAGCAATTTTCTGGATCCTGAACCCAGTTTTGCGGGCCAAACAGCTGAGCTTTGATGCTCAGAATCTCTACCTGGGACGGAAGGATTTTAAGGCAGCGCCCACACAAAAGAGACATCCCATTTTCCTCCTTCCAGGAAAATTACAGGTAGTTCTCACAGGGCCCCATCTAATAAAATAAATTCAGTGTAGAAAAAAAAGGAAGGTTTTACACTTAGGGAAGAAAAACCAAATGTAGGGGTACAGACTAGGTGAAACTTGGCTCAACAGCAGTAACTGGGAGAAGGATCTTGGAGTCCTAGTGGACATTACTTAAATATGAGCCAGCAATGTGCTGCAGCTGTCAAAAAAGCCAATACAATCCTAGGTAGTATCAACAGAAGGATAGAATCAAGATCACGAAAAGTGGTGCTACCGCTTTATAATGCCTTGGTATAAGACCACCCTTGGAATACTGCATCCAATTTTGAACGATCATTAAATAAATGATTGTAAGTCAAGGACTTCCTGTACAGGATGCTCAAGGTGAGTTTAGAAGGTGGCATGTCATCATTTTAAACCAGAAATGAAAGAAGGGACGTGACCTCAAACCAGGAATGATGGTTATGGGTATTCAAATGGATGGAGGTTCGCGTGCCAGTTACAGCTTCGACCTTGTTCGCAAACAATTCAGAAATCACAACTCAAGGACCAACAGCCTTGAAATCTAGCTCTTAAGGGGGTGGAAAGGGGGAGGAGACACTATTAAGCTTAGGTATGTTGAATAAGTTATCTCCCCCACCTCGTGGGGAAGGGCCGCGCCCGAGCAAAGGAACTTTTGCACACAATTGTTCAGTTTTAGAACAGTAAAGCGGCTGTTTCCTCCGGAATTTTGTCTCCTCCCTCCATGCAAAACCATCTCTGTCTTGGTGGCAATTTAGTTCCAGCTGCAAAAGAGTCCAGATCCTCCTGCCTCTGGGCTGAAAGAACCAGAAGCTTCTTTTGAGGTTCATGGTGTTTTTTTGACTTTTTTTTTAACACTAGCAGAAGGCGAAAGGGGAAGCCACGCAACCGCAACGACCAAGGAAATAATTTCCGGTGGTTTTTCAAGCCGTTTAACTTCAAATGCCAACCTTCTCCCAATTTTTTTCAAGGGGCCCAAAAGGCTATTTATGCACCATTGAGTCAATTTCACTCTGATCGCAGGCTTGGGGTTGAAAATGGAGGGAAACTGGATTCTTTAGAGATGGACAATAATAGGATAGCCTTCCAATTTTGCATTTTTTTTTTTTAATTGCCTGTTTCTCTGTCCTGCCCAATTCACTCTTCTCCCTGCTTTTAAAGTCACTTTCCTTACAGATTCCAAAACTGAATAGCCGTGGAATTGGATTTCAGAGCGGGTAAAATCCATTTGTAACTGATGGCTTTGGACAACAAGTGGTGTAAGAGATCAGAGATTTTTAGAAAAAGGAAACATTGAAAAAGTGAGGATGATCAATAATGCCCAGGTGTAAAACTGAGCATCTGGAAAACTTTCTTTCTTTCCTTTGGAAACGAAATAAGATTTCACCTTACAAAACAAGAAAGCAGTGCAAAAATTGAATAAATGCCATAAATAGTGAATCCGTGGAAGAACAAGTAAAGGTATCTCAGACTATTAGTGTTGTAGATGTAACAGAAAAATCGAAATCTACTTTTAATCTAAGAAGGAAGGACAAATTCCCTGTTAGTGAGAACGGTTAATCAGTGGGACAGCTTGCTTTCAGAAGTTGTCGGTGCTTCACAGTGGTGGGTTGCTCCTGGTTCACACCGGTTCGCAAGAACCGGTAGTAAAAATTGTAGTAGTTCGGAGAACCGGTAATAACATTGGGTGGCCATGCCCCCGAACCGGTCCCCAGCCCAGTTGCCGCTCGCTTACCCCGCCCACCGAATCAGGGGCTTTTTTTTTTTAACTTTTAAAAGCATTTTTTCTACAACCTCTTCGGCCAAAAAAATGCTTTTAAAAGTAAAAAAAAAATAAGCCTCTGATGATCACGCAGCTCAGCTGGGATTGTAAGAAGCTTCTAAAAGCATTTTTTCTTGCAACCTCTTTGGCCGAAGAGGTTGTAGGAAAAACAAATGCCTTTAAAAGCCTCTGGCGATCCCAGCTGAGTTGCCTGATAATCAGAAGCTTTTAAACCTCTTAAGGTTGTAGAAAAAAATGCTTTTAAAAGTAAAAAAAAAAAAAAGTTGACCACGCCCACCCAGTCACATTACCCCCACCAAGCCACGCCCATAAAATAAGCCACACCCACAGAACCGGTAGTAAAAAAAAATTAGAACCCACCCTTGGCGCTATATCACTGGAGGTTTTAAGAAAAGACTGGACAGCCATTTGCCTGAAATGTTACAGGGCCTCCTGCCTGAGTAGAGGTTGGACTAGAAGACCTCCATGGACCCTTCCAACTCTTGTTATTCTGTTTCTTTTAATTCCCAGAACACAGTATTTATGCTGGCCTTCCCTATGGAACAGGCTTTGGATTTTACACAAAAGTTCTTCCCATGGGATTCCGATCGTGCTAAAAAATATCAAATCCATTTCCACATGCTAACTTTTAACTTGACCGAGTCAGCTGTGTTTGAGATATTTTATTATCCTGCTGCTTTCACCAGAGGCCATGAAAATGGGACTCTTTCCAAACAGGTCTTCTCCAGAAATGGTCCGTTCTGGACAAGTGGGCATCCCCATCTCTCCTTGAAAGCCTCCAGTGATGGAGCGCCCACAACTTCTAGAGACAAGTCATTCCAATTATCCTGTCAGGAAATTCCTCCTTAGTTCTAGCTTGGATCTCTCCTTGGTAAGTTTCCATGTCTTCCTATGTTTGCTACGCTTGGCTGCTACCCCAACCCAACGGTTAAAGCCACCGAGGTGAGCTCTGCGGAGCTCCAAGCTTTCCACCTGCTTGCAGACCCTGTGCTTCAGAAAGGAAACTCCCCTCTCTGCCCCCTCTTTCTTCTCCGTAGGCACTGCAGATGGGGCCAATCTGCTGAGTGGGCATAACGTGTGTTCTCTCCTAAGAAGCTCCCTCTCTTTCCTGGGCCGGTGCCATCAGCACAAACGCCAGGCTTCGCTCTCTCCGAAGATCGCCAGCCTTCCTCTGTCTCCAAGCCAACCTATATTTGCTACTCCGATCTCTCACCAATGTTGGAGAAAGGTCTGTCTTGGGCCGCACGTTCCTGCTTGCCTGCTTCATACCATTAAGGCTTTTATGAAAGGTTTCTTCTATTTATTTACTTACTGGCTGGTGCCATCACTCACAACTGCCCAAAGTTGTTGCTGGCAGGCAGCATTTAAAAATAGAATAGAATAGAATAGAATAGAATAGAATAGAATAGAATAGAATAGAATAGAATAGAATAGAATAGAATAGAATAGACTAACAGAGTTGGATTAGAAGATCTTGGAGGTCTTCTTGTCCAACCCCCTGCTTAGGCAGGAAACCCTACACCACTTCAGACAAATGGTTGTCCAATCTCTTCTTAAAAACTTCCAGTACTGGAGCATTCACAACTTCTGGAGGCAAGTTGTTCCACTGATTAATTGTTCTTAGAAGGAACTTAGGAGGAACCTAGGAAGAACTTAGGAAGAATTTAGGAGGAATTTAGGAAGAATTTAGGTGGAACTTAGGAAGAACTTAGAGGAACTTAGAAGGAACTTAGGAGGAACCTAGGAAGGACTTAGGAAGAATTTAGGAGGAACTTAGGAAGAATTTAGGAGGAATTTAGGAAGAACTTAGGAGGAACTTAGGAAGAACTTAGAAAGTGCCACCTTAGAGCTCTTGAAGAAGACAAGAGGGTAAACAGCTTCAGCTTCCTCTGCAAATTTTGGATGGTGGTCCTGCATAGTTCTACCACACTCGAGGTCCAAACTTTCTTGAAGGATGAATGGTGTTGACAAAACGGCTCATTTGAAGGAGCCTGGTGCAATCTGGAAGCACTCTGGGATCTGGTGGTTCTTTTCCAGCCGAAAATATGTCAAGAATGCCTTCTTGTTAAGCCAGAAGCTTAAATAGCTTGCACTGGATGGACACACGTGGTTGACACAAGCCTCCTTCTATCTCTGTTTGGTTTTCATTTGCACACATGACTAATTCTTATCTCTGGCCCCAGCAACTGTGTTTCCTCCTCAGACAGACTGCTGAAGGAAAGGATCAGAAAGAAAGAAAGAAAGAAAGAAAGAAAGAAAGAAAGAAAGAAAGAAAGAAAGAAAGAAAGAAAAGAAAGAAAGAAAGAAAGAAAGAAAGAAAGAAGGGAGGGAGGGAGGGAGGGAGGGAGGGAGGGAGGGAGGGAGGGAGGGAGGGAGGAAGGAAGGAAGGAAGAAGTACAGATTGTGAAAACTGTTCTTGTTCCTCTCTGGCTTCGAAGAGTTTGCAACCCAACGAAACGTTGAATTCTGCTGCATTTTTGTGCAAAATACTGTATACAGGGTGGTTATAGTTGATCTGATCCTGTTTCGTAAATCAAGCTCTGGGAAATTGCTCTTCAGAGATCTATCTCCTTGAAGCAGCAGCAAACATGACTGTAATGCATATTATACAAATAAACCCACTTTTGGACTCTTGAGTTCATCTGTTTTGGCATCCCTCCATCTCAAGCATGCTGGTTTAAGCAAAGATTTGGCAAGCCTTCCCTCCCCACCTCCAGCCCGATCCCCCTTCCACTTTTGTGCATGTGACTTTTCTGTTTGAAGTCTTTTCCCCCAAACTGCAGGCCAGAGCTTAAGTCCCGTGGAGTTTAAAATAACTTTGGAAGATCAAGGATATGGAGGAGGGGAGCTACAGGAAGAGAAATTAATGATTCTGGATTGCTACCAATGGATTTGAAACTGCAGGCAAAGTTTTATGAGTTTCACATCTATCAGCTTAGAGTTGGGAGGGGGGAACTTCATAGAAAATAGAAATGGCTTTTGAAAGAGAAAGACAAACATGGAGACACCGACTAAATAAATCTAAAATACATATTTTTTTCCCCCACCACTCAGATCAAAAGCAGCGATTATCAGGAATGGCTGTGTTTCATCTGGCCGGATAAACTCCTGCCTCTCTGTCTGACAAGGTGCCATTTTTCAATTGCCAGACTAGTTTTGAATTTTCTGATTCTTCCGTTTCATGGAACATGGCACAAAACCAGAGATCCAAGACAATACGAAGAGTGAGAATCAAAAGGAACATTTTCCTGGTAAACTCCAACTGGAGTAGTAGATGATAGCAAATAGAAAGACAAAAAAGCTGGATTCATTCACAGGAGAGGCTAAACCAATGCTAAATCTAAACCCAGCTTAAGAAAACACAGCTGGAGTGTTTATACTGCAGGCTAGATTGATCAAGATCAAACCAGTCATCAGAAGAACTCTGAAGGTTCTCAGAACTTGTAGTCAATCATACACAACTCTCATTATGCAGCCATGGATGTTAGTTTTGGGTGAATATGAAAAAGGGTGTTGAAAAAAGGATAATGCAAATATTGAAGTGGCCTGCATTTAAAATTTGAACCCTGAGCAATTCAACCAATGATTGCCAGAGGTCCCTTACTTGGGGCAGTGTCCCAAAAGTTGTAGGCCATGAGAAGACGCAAGGCTCACGGCACTCAAATTTTAGTGGGTCGCACAGAGAACCCTCCAACATCAACTCTTGTAACCCTTTCTCAGACACCTTAGGCCAGATATGGGGGACAGCACAATCCCTCCCTTGTCCAGCAAGGGTGTCCAATCTTGATGAATTTAAGAGCTGTGGACATCAACTCCACAGATGTCTACAGAGATCCTCAGTCAACCAGGACTAGAGTACCCCAGCCAGCCATGCTCCATGGGTCAAGAGTTCCCCAGCCAGCCATGCTCCATGGGTCAAGAGTTCCCCAGCCAGCCATGCTCCATGGGTCAAGAGTTCATCAGCCAGCCATGCTCCATGAGTCAAGAGTTCCCCAGCCAGCCATGCTCCATGGGCACCAGCGATGGTTGCATGTGTGGACAACTTGCAAAGAAGCTTTGGTGTCTGCAGAGTGATCTGCTTTGATCCACCAGCTCCTATTACACGTGGCTTCTCTTTTTACTTGAACCAGACACAAATATGTTTGGCTTTCATCAAGCAGGGAAGCCCAGCAGGGCCCTTATCTCCTTATCAAAGCATCTCTCCTCCTGTTTCCATTACCCTCCCCTCCCCAAATCCCCCTTTTCCTCCAGGAAACTTCAAAGGAGAAGCAAACATGGAGACCGACCCCAGCCAAACCAAACGATCAGATAAAGTCACCCAGGCAAAGCCCAAACAATATCAGCCCCATGATGCCTCTCTTCTCAATCTGTCCAGGCCCAATCGGTGCTATAAATCTGCATCAATGCAGGGAGTTGTTGCTTTGCCTTTTGTGATGGCTATTTATGATGGCTATTTATAGGTCTGAGGAAGGGGAGGAGAATTGTAAAACCCAACAGAAAAGTGCACAGCCAGAGCACACAGAGGCACCATGCATAATTGATTTCCCGACAGGACGAGGAAGCTTTCTCCCTCTTGGACGCCAAAAACTGAAAATGCTTCCTCCAAAACATCACTGAGATGACACCAATGACGGGCATTCCCAATAAGTGAAGTGACAGGATGCAATTTCATGGCCTTCCAGCTCATGGGGCTCCTTGGAAGGTCCTCTTTCTTAAGCCCACTCCCAATGAGTTTTGCTGCAGGC
>NW_027257460.1:0-20163 GCF_029215685.1 Pituophis catenifer annectens | reverse complement strand
TGTAGACGTATTCCCATGCACCCAATGCATGCTGAAGGATAAAGTCTTTAGTCACCATTGAAAGATCTAGGCCTTTGATAAATCTGAGAGATGGTGGTTTCACAATAAACACTGGAAACATCTTTCTTTCTCTTTAACTTCCTGTCCCAGTTTGACTCATGAGGCAGAGTTTCAGGCAATTTTGTATTGCTGTCATCTCAATGCTAACTAAGAGGAGTGATTGGAGAAGATAATGTAGCTTGTAAAGTAGTGGATGAGCTTTGGGGTAGAAGGCATCAAACTGTTTCTTTTTAACAACATAGATGGTTTAAACAAGGGACCAGCCTGAAATGCTAATTTTTGTCAAGAAAATTCCAGAGAGTTCTGTGGAATTAAAATAGTTTGCTATCCAGGCGACCCACCATTTATCTATCTCTGCCAAATAAGGTACATAGAGAATTTCCAATCTTATAGGAGGCATCATCCAAAATGCATTAAAACTTTAAATGATTCAGTTCAAAGAATCATTTGAATAATTTTAAAATTACTGCTTTTTAAAATTATATTTAATAAGGGAAATGAGAGTGAGTGAACGAGAGAGGTGATGGTTATGCAAAGCAGAATAAAAAGCTAGGTACATTATGGTGATTTAGTCAAAGTAAATATTACAAAAAATAAGAAAATGGTTAATTACCAAAAAAGAGACAAAAAGATCCATGTAATATTCATAGGTAACAATATAGAATTAATTAAATCCTCAAATTTATAATTAAATCTAGAATTGTAAATTTTTAAGATGCAGACACGTGTAGAAATCAAGGTTTTTCTGCATTGCATCAGAATAAAATTAGATGTTCCAAATGTTAATTTGGAAAAAACTGTAACCTATAAAAACATTTTAAATGGGAATGGGGAACTTAAAACAAGATAGGAATTACAAAACCAAGGGATGGATTTAGCTTGGTGGCTACATCTGCACATACAATTGAGATACCAGAAAGATGCAAAAACATAGGGTTTTTATAAAGAACCAACAATACTCAAGGTATTATTAGGGACAGATGAAAAATTGATAAGGAAAATATATAATTATTTACTGAATTTTAAAATGGAAGATGAACAAGTAAAGGAAACAACAATGGTATGGGGAAAAAACTTTGGCTATATGATAGAATTAGACAAATGGCAAAAACTTTGGGATAGAAACTATAAACTGACAATGGCTACAGCATATAAAGAAAATATTTACAAAATGTTTTATAGGTGGCATTTGTCACGGGTTAGGTTAGCAAAAATGTTTAACAACATGTCCGCCAAATATTAGAAATGTAATCAGACTCCAGTTACTTATTATCATATGTGTTGGACAAGCAAATATTGTACAAAAATACATACATAGTTGGAGAAGATGATAAAGCAACACATAGATTTTAAACCAGAAATATTTTTGTGAGGTATAATACCAGAAAATTATGGCAAAGGGACTATATATTTAATGTTACATCTATTGACAACAGTGAGAATAGTATTTGCACAATACTGGGAAAATGAGAACACCCCATTGGATGAAAATATAATCCGGAAGATATTGTACTGTGCAGAGATGGATAGATTGACATTGAAAATAAAAGATAAAGGAGACACAGAATACTATTTAACGTGGAATAAGTTTTATCAATGGTTAGAGATAAGAGGTAGAAATTAGATGAAGAAAGAGTATTGTTAGAATTAAGTAAAGTATAAATATTGTTTATAATTATATATAAGTCAATATATTTAATAGGAACAAAAATAAGTGAATACAATTATAAATATGATTAGAAATTACTTTGTTTTTTATTATTGTTGTTGTTGTTATCAGTATATGTGTTATCTTTTTTATTCTTTTTTCTCTTTCTTTTTTGTAAAATGGTATGCCCAGACATTACACTGTATTCAAAACACTTATATATAAATTTAAAAACTTGACAAAAAAAGAGAGAATAAAATAAGATGCTTATTGCCAGTACTAATTTGAAACCTATGAATCTGTATGTAATCTGTGACTATTAAAGGCCATTTTTTAATTCTTTGAATTCAATTTCATAACAATCATTCAAATGTAAGATAAATCAATCTACACAGCCCAGCCTCTCAAATTATGGAAACAATCCTAACTAAAAGCAATAGAAATTAGAATCCCATATCAACTCTAGTGTTTCTGATGTGGGATTTTTTAAAACAACTGACATCCTGCAATCAGAAAAGGCATAAGTAGCATATTTGCCTAGTTGTTTTCCTAAAATATTACAGGATATAAAGTGAGAAAGAGTAAAGAATGGGAAGCAGGAAGGAAAATCAATAGGCATGAGGATGAAAAGGCAAAAAGAAAGGATAACTAGGGTCAAGTTTGGGGCAAGAGTGGGGATCTTATGGCCCTTGAACTCCTACCATTCTTGGCCAATTATGGCAAGAGTTATAGTCTAGGATAAATTTGTGGAATAACATGACACACCTCTTCTATGAAAAATAACTCCTTTTTCCTCTTTGGCTACCACCACCATAATTATTTATAAATCCCTTTTGCATCCTTTCCTTGGCAGAATATTCCCACTAGTAGATTTATGCACTGGTTTTGTTTTGTTCTGCTAGACTGAAGGAGGGCAGTTCCACGGATCTGTACTTAGTATCTTCTCCACTTATAATTTAAAAGCACTTCAGAACACATACTTTATAATCAGTGTTGTTTATTTTAGTATTTCTAGCCTGCTATGATTTCTAACAGCTTTGATTATATGTAAAAGCACAAAGCAATGGTGCTATTCTGTTACAGTCTGAGCAGCTGCCAAAGCGGGGTATTTTCAAGGTCATGCTTTATGTGGGCAAAATGCTTGATCGCATCTCCAAAAGCTGTTAAGCTGGGAGAAGAAACCAGCCAAGGAAACCAGCCAAACATTCTCACCTGACCTCCACGCACCAAGTTAATCAGAGAGCTAGAATGAAACAGCAGTAAATTATTTTAGATTTTTTTTTTTTTTTTTGCACTTCCTGTTAAGTGCTCTATGATGGTGGTTTTCTGCACCTGGAGGAAGGGTGGGTAACTGTTTGTTTTTTTTGTTTTTAAATCAGATAGAGAGTTGACATTTCTTTTCATCGCTCAGAATATTGTTCCTTCCAGATCATGGGCCTTGGTAAAAGATATATCTTTTACCCGGTTTGTGGGGGCAATAAGCTGACTTTGTATAAAATATATAAAAGTATGAAGGCTATTGTTTAACGCATTGTAATCCGCCCTGAGTCTCCGGAGAAGGGTGGCATATAAAAATAAATAAATAAATAAATAAATAAAATAAAATATCTGTTAGGAAATACATATTTTCATAACCATATTATAAACCATATATTTGACTTATTCAACTTCCTTTTCTTTAAATAATTTTGTGGACCTTACATTAGGTTTGCTAGACTTAGTTTTATGACTCATTCAGATTGATGTAATACCAGCTATAGTATTAAAAATTGAGATTTGTCAGCTGATAAATGAATGTTAATAATTTTTTTATTATTATTTTGAAAGAGCAGAACTATTCTTTGGTAGACAAATAATTAGCAATGAGCATCATAGTGAGATATGAAGCCATTGATAGCAAGGAATTCCAATTATTATTATTTTTTTTAACAAAAATCATGAACAAATATAAAAACTTGGTGAGTTAAGAACAAAATATGCAATTAAGTCTATGGAGCAGTAATGGTTCCTTCGTTTTCTTTCTTTCACAAATGCAATGTAACTTGTGTTTTTTGCTCTATTAGGAACAATATCGTTTCTGCTATGATGTCGCACTGGAGTACCTTGAATCATCTTAATATGAAAGGATAAATACAATCAAGTGAACCAAATAATATGAAATTTAATAAACTGTGTTTTGGCATCCGCTGTTGAACCTGTGAAGAAACGTTTTAGTGAAGGGGAGACTTAATTTTTAAATGCAAAAGTATTTTTCTTAATAAATGGTGTAAAGTATATATATATATATATATACATATATATGAGAGAGAGAGAGAGAGAGAGAGAGAAAGAGAGAGAGAGAGAGAGAGAGAGAGAGAGACTGTTGTTCTGTCCCTGTAGACAAACTGAATATAGTGCCACAAAAATAAATTAAGAGTCAAGGCAGAGCACATCTGCTATTCAAAGTAAAACTTTCCAGTGTTTGCATATTCCGCTGTCTCTCAGATACATTAGTCCTGTCATCTGTTGCATGTATCTATTCTACTGAATGTTTTATTTCACAATTGTTCTTAATTTCATACTGTTAAAAGTTTTTAAAAACACTGTGTACAGATTGATAATCTGTAGGTTTTATGTGCTGCAAGAATATATATCAAGAGAGTACAGCCACACATCCCACAAACTTTTTTTAAAAATGACATATTTTATTTTACTGTGCAATGACAGTCTGATCAAAGTTCTTTATAAAGAAATTCAAACATAAAGCCAAAGACTCAAGTGTAAATATGTTTATATAGGAAAGAAAGCACATTGTATTTATTGTTTACTGACATTCCTTTTTGATGGTTGGACAGAACCATTTTTTTTCTTAGAAACATTGTTGCTGAAATCAAGTGTAAATGATTTTTTGTAGATTATTTTTTGTATGTATTGTGTAAGTAGAAGGAGAGAGAATGAAAAGATCTTTTATGGATAAGCCAGAAAACATTGATATACTTTTTTGGTCGGTGTGTGTACACGCTTATGAATGAAATTCATGTATTGTAAACAAGAAAAAGAAACCAAACATAAAACTTCTTTCTCAAACTATATAGAGGTGGGTTGTTTTTTTGTTTTTGTTTTTCAGTTTATAGTAATAAGAAATCAGATAGAAACTGCACATATATATAACTTTGGGAGTTTCGTTAATTTTTTTAAGGAGTAAGTGGGTTAATAATGAATGCTTGACACACAGAGCAAATATGAAAATAAATAAAAATGCAAGTTAATAACATTTATTTTAATGTTTACAGTTGAGGCACAAGTTCTAGGCCACCACCCTAATGCATTCTTCCCTTCTGCAATGCTGGAGGAATCTTCTGATCCTCATTTGTGACTTCCCAGCTGAGCCAAGAAATCAGCTTTGGTCCAAGGCTTCAAAGAAGCTCCAGCTTTTCTCCCAGTGGTAGTCTAGATTTGTGGAAATGGTAGCTTTGTGTTCTGACAAAGCCAAAATGGATTGAATCAATTCAAGAGTTAGGTGATAGCTTTGGTATGTTTTTTACTTTGCTCTTCATATGCACATTCATAAGCCTGGACATATTTTCATAATGGGGAAAAAAAAACATTTACTGTGTCCTGTTGATTTTTTTTATCAAGAGTAAATGATAAGGTGCTGATGAATATTCATGTAAAATAAGAGTGAATTAAAGAAGTTTTATAAAATATTAAGTTCATGTGTCCTATTTTGATTACACTTATTCCTTTATGGGGGAAAAAACACACACACAATATAGTTCCCTTGTGCAAGATAATTCATCTCAAACGAATAAAAAAAAATTGGTGGAAACTAGTCCAAGATCCACAACTGTTTTTATACACTGATACAAAAGTCTCTGGGAAGCCAAATATAAAAGAATGCATGGTGTTATTAAATATAAAGGTCTTAAAGGGAAGTTTTTCATGAAACAGGATTACAGTATTATTCTACCATATCTATTTAAGGATCTTTGAAGCTACTAGTGACTTTGGAGCTGGGCATCTGGAGGGTGGCCCTACACACAGGGAGAAATTAGCTTGGTATAAAAGACCCTAAATTCCTGAGGTAATGTAGTGCCTCATTTGGCCTCCTGCTCCTACCAGAACCAGTTCAGGACATGTTACCTTGCACCAGGCTTGGGGTCACCCCCAACTTTCTGGGAGGACCATCAGGATCAAGGCCTACTTCCTTGCCACTAGGACCAATGTGGCTCCTTCCTATATATTTTAAGTGCTGCTTTGCATTCAAGTATGGCAAGCTAAGGGAAGAAAGCATTCCTAATTCCTCATTTTTTAAAAATAATAAAAAAAGGCAAAAACTAACACAACAATAACTTAAATACAGTAGTGACTGAGATGGCTAGCTGATTGGCTTCAGAAACCTCCCAGAACTCCATTTTGTTCGTGCCTATCAGAAACCGAAGTCCTTATTCAGTGGCAGATTGGGAAAGTCCAGCAGCAGGAAGTGCATCTTAAGGAAGAACTTATTCCTCCAAATCAGTATTCAGGTATGAAAAGTGGGGTGTCATCAACTTCCTTAAACCCAGTCTATGGCTCTATATACCTGCGTCTGGGATAATCAGTACTGACATTGATGGGCAGAGAAAATTAAGTCTCTTGTCTTTGCTTTCTCCATCAAAATATAATGTTGCTAATAAAATAATCCAACAGATCTGGTAGAATACTACTGTAATCCTGTTTCATGAAAAACATCCATGCTTCTGATTCAGGTTCAAGATGCACAGTTTCCCAAGCCCACTGAGATATATGTATTCTTTCTGCATGCATATGTCTCAGAGTTGGAATGGAAAAATAAGTTGCAAAAAATATCTCTTTAAAAACAAAATCAATTATTATATCTACAATATTTTTTTAAAAAGTTAAGGTGAAAATACTATAATAAAGTAACGAAAGCTGTTTAGATGGAATATACTATCATCACATACAGTAATACAAACTTACACGATGTTGAATTCACTAAGCTAATTTAAACAACCAGCCTTGTGTGGCATCTTACCCTAGATTTTTCTTTTGTTGCCCATGTGGAATTTCAAATAAATTACCGTTGTTAATGATCTGATGTGCCATAATATTAAGCTAATGGACTGTGTGCAGCTTAGTAGATGTGTTAAAATCTCTAAAAATAGCACTAAGTAACTATGGTACTGAATAGCTCTTGTGGAATCTGCAGCTCCAAAAAAAAAAAGAAAGAAAGAAAAAGGATTCCTGGTTAAGGAATCATCAAATCATCAATTGATCCATACTTTGAATTCTTATAGAAGTCAACTAAAACGTCATGGGCTGGCTCCATAAATGGCACACCAATTCATTTTCATTACTTGCAGTATAACTAAATGGCATCCCACACTTACCATTTACATTGATCCTCTTGTGTGCTCATGCTGGCTTGCCTCTGAAACAGTTTAAGGCAGTCCAGTCTGAACTGAAATACTTGGGCAGGGACATCAAAGGGATTTACTCAGCTTCTGGCTACTACTTCCTTTCCTTTGTTGTGGCCCTCCAGTCTTGGTCTCCCAGGAAAATAGCCCATTGCTTTTCTTCCAGTGCACAGGTCTTCTGGGACATATATGTTTTTGTCTGTGAAGCACATACATACACTTAAATGGAATGTATATCTATATAAAGTTAACACATGAAAATGCATTACATGCAGATACAGCGAGAGTAAAAATTCCTTACTGACTACTATGCTTTTTATTTGCTTTTTAGTATTTTCCTAACCATAAGTACTAAAAGAATGTAAATTTTGGTTTGGTGCCTCTTCTGAAATGCAGCAGAATGCTTTTAAAAAATTACTTCCCCTGAGCTTCCTTTTTTTAAAAAAAAAATATTTAAAAAAAAACAGTAATAGCAGACAATACAAACTTAACTCAAGAAGGAAAGAAAAGGAGAGATCAGAAAGTGCAGAAAAAGAAAAAAGAAGGAAAATATTAAAGAACTTATTATTTTCATCACAACTAGAAACAAACTTAGAATTCTTGGCCTCCTATAAAGTTACATGCAAGTACCTCTTTGTCCTGTATCTTATCCACACACAAATCTATAAATACATTTCAGCATTGGTATCAGCAAAAGCCACAAAGGGTTTCCAGAATTTTATAAAAACGTGATTTATATTAACTTTGGTCAAACAAGCCAACTTTGCACTCCTTCCTTTTGCTTCTAGGAATTTTAATAGTTAATTCAGATGTTGTTATAGGCTTTGATTTCTCTTCAGATTTTCTTTTTCCTATCTTATAAGTCTTCTTCACGGCTTTAACAAACCTCTTTTGTAGATCCAATAAGGAATCATTGTCCAGGTCATTCTCTTGATTTGTCATTTGTATTTCTACTTTAACTGTCATCTTTCTCGTAATCCAGGGTTTTTCATTTTCCAGTATTTCAACAATTTCTTTATATTCTAGTTTTCTGCATAAGGCTTGTTTTAGCATAAAGTACTCTCTTTCACCTATGACATTTCTTTTAAAATATCATTTGGACATAGCTTATCCATGGATACAGAACATTGCTGTCATTGTACATGCTAGTTTCTGTCCCCTTTCTTCAAATAACTCCTGAAGTATTTCAACTATCAAACCACTTTGTGTCATTTTCTCCCAGTGTTGACCAAAGACAAAAGATTTTCTTTCTTTCTTTTTCTTTCTTTTTCTTTCTTTCTTTCTTTCTTTCTTTCTTTCTTTCTTTCTTTCTTTCTTTCTTTCTTTCTTTCTTTCTTTCTTTCTTTCTTTCTTTCTTTCTTTCTTTCCTTCCTTCCTGCCTGCCTTCCTTCTCTCTCTCTCTCTCTCTCTCTCTCTCTCTCTCTCTCTCTCTCTCTCTCTCTCTCTTTCTTTCTTTCTTTCTTTCGCCTGAAATCTTTAGTCCCCTCTAATGATTAATTTCTGAAATCATAAAGTCTTGAATTTTTGTTATGATTTAAGGTAAACTAAACAATTCAATCTATGTGAAGAAGCTGTTTATTTATAACCAAATTACCACTTTGTGAAAATACTGCAGGTCCATCAAAGGTTTACTTTGAGAGGAAAATTACTTTGTGCTTCAGATTATAGCAAAAGTGTTTTGAAATGTATTTGGCTTATCTTTATTGCATTTAAGAGATCTGAAGATGCACACAAGAGCCTTTATTGAAATAACATTACAGATCAGACCCTCCTTGGTAATATATTTTTAAAGAGGCCAGAACAATTCTTGGGTGTCATGAAAGAAATGCCCCTGAAGTCCTTTATATGGAAACTCTGCTAAAAGGAAAGTACAGTGAATTCATTTACATTCATTTGTTCAAGACTGATCTTCCCAGTGGTATTTATCCAATCACTTTACTTAATTGTTTCTGATGGTTTGCCTGTCAACTCAACAACCCTTTCCATGTGGGAAAGCAAATAGCTTGATATTTCTCGGCAGCAAAGTATTTTTATGATATTTAAAAAAGAAATCTAGTTATTTCTTTTAGTTTCCCAAGATGCAAGAAGAAATTAACAGATTAACAGAGTTGGAAGGGCCCTTATAGGTCATCTAGTCCAACCCCCCGCTCAAGCAGGAGACCCTATACCATTTCTGACAAATGGCAGTCCAATCTTTTCTTGAAAATCTCAAGTGATGAAGCTCCCACAACTTCCAAAGGCAAGCTATTCCATTGGTTGATCGTTCTCACTGTCAGAAAGTCCTCCCTCATTTCTAGTTGAATCTCTCCTTGATCAGTTTCCATCCATTATTCCTTGTCTGGCCTTCAGGTGCTTTGGAAAACAGCTTGACCCTCTCCTCCTTGTGACAGCCCCCCAAATATTGGAACACTGCTATCATGCGTCCCCTGATCCTTTAGTCTCCAGTCTCCTAATCATCCTGGTTGCTCTCCTCTGCACTTTTTCTAGAGTCTCAACATTTTTTTAATAGTGTGGTGACCAAAACTGGATGCAGTACTCTAGGTGTAATAATTCTGGAAGATCCAATCTGGGTCAGTCACTGGCAGCAGAGATTTAGTCTTCCAAGCTTTTGGACATGTGCAGGAGCCCATACTCAGGGAACTTCTCTCTACTGGAATGTGTGCTTTGGATCATATTTATGTGCTGCTTTCTATTGGTTGATTAGGGGTGAGGACTTGGCAGCACAAGGAAGAAACAGTCAATCGCCAGCCATCAACACACTAATCAACCAATAGGCCTCACATAAATTCGACTTAAAGCTCACATTCCGGTAGAGAGAAGTTCTTTGAGGATGGGCACAAGTCTGAAAACTCAGAAGACTAAACCTCTGGTTCCGGTGACTGACCCAGCTTAGATCGTACAACATTATCCTGGGACATGTATATTTGCCTTCATTCATGAGAAATAATTCTGATTTTCTGGCACTTTACTTAGGATTCACTCTTACTATACAGATAAGGATAAACTTTTAAGAAGTGAGAATTTCCTCCAATGCAGGGTTAGCAATTTGCCAGTGATATATAGGACTACATTCTATGAGATAAGATCATTCATGTTAACGTGTGGGATTTTAATTTCACACAGAGTCATTACTCTAGAACATTTTCTTACAGTAGATTTAAATACAGAGCTAGATGACGATGTGACCAAAGTAAACCAGTGAAATTATTATCATGCTCAAAGTAGGAAAAATAGTATGGGCTGAACTTTATACTTTTTTATATTACATTCTCTGCAACTTAGCAGCATTATGGAAAAAGAATTGGTAAATCAATTCTTTTATTTTTTAAAAAGAGTTTTATTTTTTTTAAAAAAAATGATGTTGGACTAGTAAAACAATAGTCAAACAGATGATATCAAGTTTATGTGAAGTCAGCAGCAAACCATGAAAAACTATCTATAATCAAAATATAAACCCCAAAAGATATACTGAATGTCCAAAGAAAAAAATGTTTAAACAAAGGGAAGAGTATACATAAACAGAAAGAATGGCTAGGTCACATTTTGAGACTATCTACTGTTTTATTTAAGTAATCAAAAGCTCAGTGGGTTTTTTTTTTTCTTTTTTCATGAAAGGAAATGATATTAACAAGACAAACAAAGGACAAAGAAGAACGTAAAACAGCTGGTGGAAAAGTTCAAGCGATTATTTTTCTTGAGTATGTTAGATTATACCTTTTTATGTGTTTTGTGCCTGAGAATAGTTTTATAGGAACGTTCAGTCTGTAAACAAGTTTCCTACAGTTTTTACAAATCCACAATTCAAATGAGTTTTCATCTCAAAAATAATGTTCTATTCAAAATGACATTTTGTCATTCTGACATTTAAATGTAGCTAGTAGTTCCTGCTTTTTGTAAAGCACTGAGAATAAATTGCTACAGTTCTTCTATCTACTTTGCCCCATTAAAAATTGTTGCCATAGAAGTTCTTACATAAGAAAGGGAGTGTTGTCTTCTGCTTTAGTACAATATAATGTTTAGGGTGGAAGTGGTCAGTGAATAGAATGAAACATAATTAGAAATCAGGACTTTCCAAAGTGTTTGAAAGAGGGGTGTGGAAGAGCATGGACCAAACTACACAGATTTTTAAAGTACACGTTTTCTATGGCTGTTTTGAAAGCTTCTCTGGCTGTCTTTACCAAATGAAGTAGCTGCACGTGGTGTACTGTCCCCGTCTCACACACGCACCCCCACAGACAGGCAACAGCTAAAGAACTCAGCCGACAACAGTTTTATCTGGTATCAGAATTGGCAACAACCCAGTGGCTGGCTGTCAGGTATTCTTTACTCACAAGAGGGAGTTTCTCCCTTCGTCCGGGAACAAAGCCAATACATAATAATCAACAAAGTCCAGTAAATACAAAGAAGGTTGTCCGATATCCGTTTTTTGCTTGTCACAGAGCTGAACCGGCCACCACACCCTCTTTTATACCCTGTGGGGTGTGGTACAATAACTCAGCCTAATCCCTGGCACGCCTCTTCTTCTGTTGCATGAGCTTATCTCTGCGATTCTGCCGAGGATCCAGCCAAGACTCATCTTCCTCATTACTGTCCACCTGTGGCTGCGTGGACGTGCTTGGCCCCGGGCCTATCTCTTGACCTTTGGTGGACACCGAAGGCATTGCCAGAGGGTCCTGGAGAGGGAGGCCTTGCCAACTCCTCTCCTTCACTCTCGGAGTCCTCTCCTGCCGATAACACAGGCTCAGGTAACGGAGCCACAACACGTGGTAGCTCCATCCCCCTTGTCCCTATTTTCATTAACTTCCTAGCCCTTAGATCAAGTGCTTCAACATCCCGCTCTATGCTTCAATCCACCCAGAATGCAAGAAGAACCAAAACAGACCAGCAGGACAACTCATCCGCTCATTCCATGCCTTTGGAACATCGATTCTGAGACATGTTTAGAACATCTGAAAAGATACGTTGTAAACATAGTTTATCAAGTTATTTACTTAGTTTTTTCCTCCTAAATTGCTGCTGCATTTTTAGTGTATATTCTTGAGGGGATTGTGGGTCCAGTGGAAGTCATGCACCTTTCAGCCACTTTCTAGGCATTCAAAAGGAATCTCTTGGGTGAAAAAGATCTTCAAATATTTTGGTCCGTTAAGACTCCTTTATAAAATTTATTACCCCGCCATAGAAATCTCATTGGAAACATATCTTGGTATCTCCTAAACTCTAGTAAACTTGAACTATTTAAGATCTATTATTGGCTATTTAGACTTCTCCAAGTATGTGAGTCTGCTGTGAACTGAGATTACATTTTGCTCCTGTTTGGCTTTCAAGATTTGTTTTGCTAAATTAATATTATACACGAGATTCAAAAAGTTTGGTTGTTTGGTACGGTGGTCTTATTTAAGATATGACCTCCATATTGGAGGTCATTTCCATGCTGATGACTTATAACATCTTCACTGTATTATCTAGCCATTGTTGGAAGTGAGCAACAACTTATCTGTATTATTATAATTCTAGGAAACAATGCTTTAAGAAATCTGGAAGATGCTATACTCTTATGCAAAAAATTATCTAACCAGAAAAAAAAAAAAAACAGAAACAATTTAAAACTTGTTTGTATTGTATTTTTGAAAACTACATGCGAGGTATGTCTATCTCACATAAACTAAATGGAAAAACAAATACATTGGGAACAGACAGATAATTGTTGAACTGTAACAGTATATACAGAAGGAACAAGCCAAAAGATTTCAAAAATAGTATATTATTGTCCATTATATATATAGGGGCACTTGACTTTACCCATACTTCAATTTACTGTATTGGAGACATCCCCTGTGATGTGAGGATATGATGTGATGTGAGAAACAAAGAATTTATGCCACTTATCGAGCTGAAAATAAAATTTAAGGCATAATATGGTATAGGGCAGTGATGGCTAACCTTTTTGCCATCGCGTGCCAAAAGCAATGGGGAGCATGGGATGGGGCGAGCGTGCACGTGCCCACATCCATAATTCAATGCGCCCCGCCCCCCCCAAGCATGCACATGCGACCCCCCCCCCCCCCGTGGCAGGTGATGGCATGGTGGGCCCAGTAGGCCCATTTTTTTTGCCCTCCCCAGGCTCCAGAGCTTTCTAGGAGCCTGGGGAGGGCAAAAACGGCCTTCCCCACTCCCCCAGAGGCCCTCTGGAAGCCAGAAACGGCCTTTTTCCTGACTTCCAGTGGGCCCAAAAGGCCCAAAAATCAGCTGGCCAGTGCATGCATGCAGGCTGGAGCTGATCTAGGCAATGCTCGTGTGCCCACAGATATGGCTTCGTGTGTCACCTTTGCACACATGCCATAGATTCACCATCACGGGTATAGGGTTTCCTGCCTAAGCAGTGGGGTGGACTAGAAGACCTCCAAGGTCCCTTCTTACTCTGTTATTCTATTCTAATATCATTTCCTTTTGGCATAAGCAATGTTTACTCAGACATTGCTGGACTTCCTTAAACATTTGTTAACAAGTGATTATAAAGATGATTATATTTAAGTTGCTTTTTATTGTTCAATACAAAACAAAAAGCTACTCTTAAGACATTTGATCTAGATCTTTGAGGAGCAAGAGAAATCAATAGGCATTACCATATTATAAAAATAACTAATAACAATTAGCAATGCATCAATGTCTATAAATAAAATAATAGGTTTTTTTAAATATTAATTCTTGTTTAATATGTCAAATGGCTTTCTTTTGGTAAATTGTATAATTATGTACAATTATATAATTCTGTATAATTTGTTTCATAATTGTCTATTAGCTCAAATAATATTTAAGTTGTTTCAAATGCAGTCAGTACTAAAGTGTGCCAAAATTAAATCTGACAATTTTCTGTGAGACAAAAGGTAAAAGAATTTCATAAAGTCTGACAATATTTTAGAGTCATTCCATATAATCAAGAATTGGAGATTCATAGAATATATCTAAGCAATTCTTGTGGGATAGCAGATTAACAGATTAACAGAGTTGGAAGGGAACTTGTACGGACCTTGTAGTCCAACCACCCACCCAAGCAGGAGACCTTACACCAGGGGTGAACTGCTCCCGGTTCAGACCGTATCAGGCAATCCGGTAGCGATTGTGGCCAGTGGTTTGGAGAACCAGTAGTGATGGTGGTGCAAGGCTCCGCCCACCTGCCCAGGTGTTGTTACTTCCTATTTTAACCAGGAAGTAATATGTTTTTACCCTCTGCCCATGTGCAGAAGGTTTTGCGCATGCACAGAGCATCTGCGCGCGCATGTGACACATGCACTTCCGAACCGGTAAGGAACGTAAGTAGATTTCACCCCTGCCCTACACCATTTCTAACAGATGGCAGTCCAGTCTCTTCTTGAAAGCCTCCTAACTTCTGAAGGCAAGCTGTTCCATTGGTTGATTGTTCTCACTGTCAGAAAATTTCTCCATATTTCTAGATTGACTTTCTCCTTGATCAGTTTCCATCCATTATCCCTTATCTGATCTTCAGGTGCTTTGGAAAATTTTTGGAAGATCTGCAAAATTTCTTGGCGAAAAATCTTATATTATAAATGAGTCAATGATGATTTAGGAAAACTAACTTACTGGCTTCTCCGCTTCCTTTTAGAAAGAAATACAGACTGTGATATCAGAAAGTCTTTAAAAGTTGTGATCCACTGAAGTAATTGGATGCATTATATAATTTGTCCACTGAATATTAAAGATTCCTTTAATATTCCCACAATCATTGATGTGTAGAGGTTATTAAGAGGTGTTGTATGTATTGTGTTATTCACCAAATGTGTTTGTCATGAGCTATACAAGCCTCAATATTTGTTTATAAACATAGCATCAAGCAAAAGTTTTAATAGCTTCGACCAATCCTCAGTAACATACGACATTGTCAGCCATGGACTCACATTAATGGCAAGACAAGAGTCTTATCTTTCTATAGCACCTCAAATAGCAATAGTAATAGCACTTAGACTTATATACCACTTTACAGTGCTTTACAGCACTCTCTAAGCAGTTTACAGAATCAACATATTGCCCCCAATAATCTTGGTCCTCATTTTACCCACCTTGGAAAGATGGAAGGCGAGTCAACCTTGAGCCTGGTGAGATTTGAACTGCCAAATTGCAGGCAGCCGGCAATCAACAGAAATAGCCTGCAGTACTGCACTGTAACCATTGCACCACCACAGCTCATTTCCAAAAGATTTGGATGGAGTACAGTAGAAGGGTGAAGGTCTAGTCATTCAATATTACATTATATTACATTAAAGCATGATAAAAATCATTTGATCAGCAAGAAACATTGTGAAATACAAAGCATGCAGGCCATGTTTGAGTCCATTCCCTTTTATGTGGAAATGAGCTCCCTAGGATATAGCAGGACTTACTACTAAATAAATGTACCTACAACTATCTTCAGAATTAGTGCAATTAGAGAGAGTAATGCTAATTCTACTTCACATGTTGAGAAATAGATTGTCAAAGAAGGTGGGCTTTTTGCTTGTTTATTTTTTTACCTTAATGATATTCCATTATATAGGAATTAAAACCAATCATTTAAATTAAGCATTACAATTGGAATATAATTACTAGTTTGGATGTGCACATCATTAATACAGCATGTTTCTGTTCATGAAATTAACTCTTAGTGATTTTTAATTGCAAGAGAAAACAGATTGAGTTACTTCCTTCTTTAATTACATTGGTGCCAATAATCAAATAACCTTCATACTGGGATTACAAGGCAGTTCCTGGAAAGAGCAACAAAAGGTCGTAAAAGAGTCTTTTGTGTTAGTTGTCAGTCAAAGGAGTATCTGGCCATCTGAGCTGTGAACCAATATTCCTCTCAGATTGCCCCTTTATGCTAGTTAGCAATTCAATTGCATTCAGAGAGCTGAAAGATTTAGTGAACAAAGTTACCTGTTCTTGAATCACTCTTTTTGTAACACTTTTCTTTTCACAAAGCCAACTTGTAATTCAAGCTGAAGGGATTCTCTGGTGTCTCCTCTGTTCCCATGCTTTAGCTGAGAATCTTTTTTGTTTGCCAGTGTAACAGGGCAAATGAGGACACATGATTAACCAACACTATTATCCATATGTTCTCTCTAATATTACAGAGAACACGCTAATGAGATCTTTTCTATCAGACTTTAACAGATAGAATGAAGTATTTGCCACTGCACTATACAACAACTACGGGTTCTAAAAAAATTTACTACCAGTTCTGTGGGTGTGGCTTATTTTGTGGGCGTGGTTTGATGGTCATGTGACAATTATTTAGGATTTAGCAGAGGTACTGGTCTACCAGGCTTTTAACTGCTTGCAGAGCTGTACCGATCTACCCATTTATTTTTTGCCGGCACTGGTCTACCCATTTATTTTTACAGGCACTGATCTACTCATGTATTTTTGCAGGCACTGATCTACTCATGTATTTTTGCAGGCACTGGTCTACCCATTTATTTTTTGCAGGCACTGGTCTACCCATTTATTTTTTGCAGGCACTGGTCTACCCATTTATTTTTGCAGGCACTGATCTACTCATGTATTTTTGCAGGCACTGGTCTACCCATTTATTTTTGCAGGCACTGGTCTACTCATTTGTTTTCATTTAACACTGATCAGCTGTAGGGCGGCCCTTTGAAGCCCCGCGCCAAGAGTTTAAACAGTTTTTTTCCCTCTAGCCATCAGCTGGAACTCAGGAGGCAGCAATAGATTGGGGGTGGGGCCAAATAAAAAGTAAGAATAACGTGGGGGGTGGGGGTGCGGGGGGGAAGAACCGGTTCGGTGATGTCATATCGTCACCGCTACCGGCTCGGGAGAACCAGGCCAAACCGGGAGGAACCCACCACTGAACAACTAGACCAATTCCACCTCCTACATTTCTAGTTCTTTCTCTTTCCTTTAGAAAGTGAATTATTTTTGGCTTCATGTGCCCTTACATAATGGTGTTTGATATTTTCCTCACTACCTTGTATGCTCTTGCTTTTTTCCTCTAACAAGTCTCACCGAGCTTTGCATTGAAGTAAAATCATGAATGAGCACACTAGAAGTTGGCTTCTTCTAAAGGCAACATTATATTTAAAATTAATGGCATGTGTATGACTGAGACATTTCAATTTTCTTCCCATTTTAAGAATGAATATTTAGATTGTATATGTTGTTATGTTTTGTTCCTGTCTATTGTTGTTCTATTCTTTTTTGTTTGTTATTTTTTTCCCTTAGCGATTTTACTTGTGAACTGGCCAGTCACTGGAACATAGGCAGCATGCAGATTTTAAAAATAATTATGTTTTGCCTGTGCTTAATCAATGCAGAGTTCATAATAGTAAGAGGTGGGTGGAATATATGTTTAATTAATCTCAATAATCATAATTTTAATATATTTTAAATCTTTGCAGAAGTACCTAAAACCAGCAGTAATGCTATATTCTACTGAATGATACTTCTGTTGAAGCATAATATTGATGTCATTTAGAAAAGGCATTTGTCCTAATTGTGTAGCTATCTCAGTGGTGGGTTTCACTTATCTTTGCTACCGGTTCGCACATGTGCGCTCGCTTCGCTCGCATGCATGCTACTTCTGCTCATGCACAGAACGTCTGGGGGGTGGGGTATTTGATGACGTCTGGGGGGTGGGGTGGGCAGAGCATCCCACCACCGCTACTACTGGTTCGCCCGAACTGGTAGCAACCCACCACTGGGATATCTCATTGGGAAGTTAAGCCAAGATTAGCAGGTAAGTGTGACATTTCAACTTTGTTATTTTCATAGTTGGAAATTTTTTGAGTTTCTAGAGAGGCTTTGAGGAGAAGCAACTTTGTCGGGCTATCTTTTTTTTTTTTAACAAATAGGCTTGTGCAGATGCCATCTGTCGATGTTATAGATGGTTTAGGGCAGCCGATTTCAACCTGGGGGTCGCGACCCCTTTGGAGGTCGAACAGCCATTTCACAGGGGTCGCCAAAGCCCTCTCTCGCCCCCCCCCATGCCTTCACTCACCCTCTGCCTCTGTTTGATCGCCCGGTCGCCGTTCGCTTACTCCGCCCACTCCCAATCTATTGCTGCCTCCGGAGTCCCAGCTGGTGGCTAGAGGGAAAAAAAACTTTAAATTCTTGCCGTGAGGCTTCAAAGAGCTAGCTGCAGAGAGGTAAATTCCTGGAGCAAATTTTTTTCCCCCTAGCTATGCTGAAAAGCGAAATTGAAACTAAAGAAGGGTCTTTGTTGCAACGTGACAAAATGAGGCAGAGAGATTTCTTTTTCTTTTTCCTCACCAAAAAAGGTAAGTGCAAAACTGCAAACAATGGGAAATTTAGGGCAAGAGGAGGTTCAAGATTTTAAAACACAAAAGAAAAAAAGCTCTATTTAACTAGGGAATTGTAATAATTGAGATACTATTAATTGTATATTGTGTTGAAAGCAGAAATGGTTGTGGTTTGGAGGAATATATGGGGGAAATTATTTGGTTTATTATTATTGGTAAATATAATTAATTGATTTGTAAGAAATTGGATTGCATGGAAATAATTGGAATATTCATGTTCATATTGATTAATATACAAAAAAGATAGTTATATAACTAATTGATTTATATTAAAATGTTGAATTTGTATTAAACAACTGTATTACATAATTAACCAATGTGAGGATGGATATAAAAATAGATGACAATGCAAAGGGGTATAATATAGAATAGAAGGGAAAAATTGAATTTGATTAAGATTAGAGATGAGGATGAAGGGTAATATTGGTTTTTTTAAAAAATAGATGAGGAATAAATATGGTAAAAAGGAAATATAGAAATTGTAAATTTAATTGAAATGACTAAATACTGTGTTGGAAGAAATATCCTTCTGGGTTCTGCTCCAAGTGGGGAAAAAGACACTGGAAACATGGAGATTGCTTGGAAAGATGGTTTAATGGTGGACAGGATCACATGGCTTGATGGGGCCCATTGTGTTAGTTTCTGTTGCTATTGTGTTGCAAATGTCCTTTGACAAAGGATTGACTTTCTGCCTCTGGCCCATTAACAAAGGGTGGGGGGCAGGAAGGTGGGAGCTGCTTTGTCTGTAAAATATGCTTCTCCATTTCTCATCCAGGGAAATATAATATTCTGCCTTTTTAATATTTCCCAAAATATTTCATTCTTCTAGGAAAGGGGTGGGTGCTAACCTCCTACAACTGTTTAAATTTGTGAACCGGCCAAATACTCTGTTCAAAGAAAATTTCCCTTCCCTTCCTTCATCCCTCTCTATTGCTGTATCCTTTTATGCATATGGACTACTCAGAGGGCTGAAAAAGTTATTTTTGACTGGTCCTCGCACTTTTGACCAGTCCTCGAACTTACGACTGTCCTCACAATTTATGTTTTTGCCCTATCTTGTCACCATGGTGAAGAGAAGCAGTTGTGAAATGAGTGACATGGTTGTTAAAAATGCTGCAAAGGCATAAATGTGAGGATGGTCATAAGTGTGAGGACCCGTCAAAAGTGCGAGGACCTGTCAGAAATGACTTTTTTCAGCCCTCTGAGTAGTCCCTATACACATAGCCATGGCCATCCGGTCACATTACCAGCTAGCCACGCCCACCCAGTCACATGACCTCCAAGCCACACCCACAAAATAAGCCACGCCCACAGAACCAGTAGTAAAAAAAATTAGAACCCACCCCTGGTTGGGGGTCACCACAACATGAGGAGCTGTATTAAAGGGTTGTGGCATTAGGAAGGTTGAGAACCACTGGTTTAGGGCCTCCCAGCACTGCTGAGCAGGCATGAAGCCACAAACAAATGCTGCATTGGTTTATTGTTCTATATATCATACCTGTATAATAGGTAATGGGAGGAGATGTTCTGTGCACGGAACAACTACTTTTGGACAATCAGAGTATGGATTGAAATCTCTGTGCTGCTTATGGTTTGCTCTTTACAGAATCTGCTTTGGAAGGAATCTGAAAATGAAATGAAAGTTATTTGCCATTCTGTTTTCATTCTTCTAAGTCAATGTTGTCTCTTGCAACTGGAATGTTAAACCATGTTCTGTTTTAGGTTCCCC
>NW_027257459.1:0-20203 GCF_029215685.1 Pituophis catenifer annectens | reverse complement strand
ATTGCTACAGCCGAAACATTAAGTCTGTCCATTTCTCCCCCCCCCACCTCCCCTTTTTGGTATAAAAAACCATTAGCTCTGTCAAAGGATCGGCGGGTGGGCTGTTTATTATTGGAGATGAAAGCCCATTTTGCTTCCCCAATAAACTGTCAGGAGCAGTAAGCCACAAATTAAGTCAACCGCTGTCAAAAGATTCGGGGCAAGGAGGATTCCAACTGCATTTGACAAGGGAGCTGCCTCCAGAAGTTGTGGATACGACAACACTGGAGCTGTTTCAGGAAGAGATCGGAGAACCATGGCATAAGGTCTCCTGCTTGAGCAAGAGGCTGGACCAGAAGGCCTTCAGAAGTAGTGGGCGCTCCATCACTGGAGGCTTTCAAGAAGAGATTGGACAATTGTTTGTCAGAAATGGCATAAGGTCTCCTCTTCAACCTCTTCAGCAGGAGGTTGGATGAGAAGACCTCCAAGGTCTCATTCAACTCTGTTATTGTGTTATTCTGCTTCTGTTTGAAGAAGACCTCTAGACTTCCTGATGTCCATCCTTAACTCCTTCCTGATCTTTTTGGTTGTGAACCTACCTTCTGGGGCAGTGTGATGTTCTGCCTCTTTCCCATCATATATCATCTCTTTGGCCATCTGTTCTGTTGGGAAGAGAACTGGACAGCTATTTGTCCAGGACGGTATACTATAGGGTGCCTTGTCTGAGCAGGGGGTTGGATTAGAAGACCTCCAAGGTCCCTTCCAACTCTGATTTTCGGTATTCTGTTATTCCGTTTACAAGGAAGTTGAAGAAGGTGGAATTTCAACAACACAAACATCCACGGGGGTGAAGGAGGGCAAGGGATGTCATTTGAAGGACACCATCATGTGGGTAATCCTCAACATAGGACCGTCCCTATGTTCCAAGTAACCTAACACTTAACACCACAAGAACTAAAGAACTTATAATTGACTTCAGGAGGAAGAGAGATGTAACATTTATGTACATTTACCATTGTACATAAATGGTGAGGAGGTAGATGCCTCTGATTTTTATTTATTTATTTATTTATTTGGGACAGGATGCCGTTTAGCCGAGCAGATTAACAATCTGCTCCCCCCACCATTTCCTAGAAATGCTAAAGCAGGTAACAGACAATAAGAGGAACTGTTGATGTTTTATATTACGCCATTATGTTAATGTTCACTAAAGTATGCCATGAGCGCTCTCATTACATGTGTATAAACCAATTCTCGGTGGTGTTATTCCTGTGCTAAATGCTATAACTACATAAATCTTGAATTAATGGAGACTTTATAGTTGTTAAAAAATGAAGGGTAATTGCTATCTGTTAATGCTGTTGGAGCGAGCAAAGGAAATACATCTAACTGTATGTGTATATATATTTCAGGCAGGGAGATTTGTGAGCTGACGGGACATGGCCACGTTTAGGGCAGAGGTGGGATCTGCCGGTTCTCCGAACAGCCCAGAATCGGAACTACCGGTTCGGACCAGTTCGCCCGAACCGGTAGTTCCGATTCTGGGCTGTTCAGAGAACCGGAAAATCGGACCACCATCTGGCCCTGCCCTGCCCATTTTTCGGGCTGTTTTCAACCATTTTTGGGTGGAAAATGGCCCCCACAATGGCCTAAAATGGTCTGAAAAAATGCCCACAAAACAGGCTGTTTTCATGCTGTTTTTTGGCCAAAAATTGGTTTGAAAAACAGCCCAAAAACAGCCCAAAAAAGGCATGAAAACGGCCCAAAAAACAGCCTGAAAATGACCTGAAAAATGCCCGTAAAACAGGCCATTTTCCAGGCCATTTTCCAGCCAAAATTGGCCCAAAAATGGCCTGAAAACAGCCCCAAAAAGGCATGAAAATGGCCTGAAAAACAGCCTGAAAATGACCCGAAAAATGCACACAAAACAGGCCGTTTTTCAGGCCATTTTCCACCCAAAATTGGCCCGAAAAACAGCCTGAAAACAGCCCAAAAAGGCATGAAAATGGCCCCAAAACAGCCTGAAAATGACCCGAAAAATGGCCCCCCAAACGCCCCAAAAAACAGCTTACCCAACTTCTTTTTCTCTTGCAGCCAGCTTTCCCAGTTTAGCTTGACGCAGTCTCTCTCTCTCTCTCTCTCTCTCTTTTTACACACACACACACACACACACACACACACACACACACACACACAGGTTGGATCTTTCTTTCCTCTCCCCCCCCCCACACCAGAGACCCCTGGATTCCCTCCCCAACCATGCCTGCCCCATACAGGTACCATCCACACAAGTGATGTGGAATTGGCCACACCCACCCAGCCACGCCCACCCAGCCGAGAACCGGTTAAAAAATCTGGAACCCACCACTGGCTTACGGGTGCCCGTGATCAAAGAAGAAAGTTCAACATTGCCCCACTTCCCTCGGTCTTCGTCTGATCGGGGTAATGGTTCGATAACCGACGGGGTTCTGCAGGTAGTCCTCGACTTACGACCACAATGGAGCTCAACATTTCTGCTGCTAAGCGAGACAATTGTTGCAACTTTGAATGGCCCCTAAATGAACTGTTTTAAATCGAGGACCACCTGAGGTTAATTTCCAAAATATCTGAAGGAAAAAAGGCTGAAGAGGGTGGGATTTCAGGGGTAGGGATAATAAATTTGGAGGGTGTATTTTTTTTTTGGTCTTCCTAGAAATAGAGAAGGAAGAATATGTGAAAATTTCCTGCAGCTCTAAGGAACTTAGAGTTCCTAAGAAAGTTTCAAGGGAATATTAAGATTTTCCCAAAGCAAATTCCAACTTTCATTTCCCTTTTCTCTCAAAGCAAAAAAAAAAAAAAAAAAAAAAGAAAAAGAAAAGCAAAGGGGGAAATTACAATTCCAGAGTGTGCAGCTGCTGGAACCTGATGTTCAGCTGGAATACAATCCAAATGCGATCATTATCAAACCGTGGTTTGGTAGTTTGGTGGGGTTCTAAAGGCTGTGAGATCATCCACCCAAAAATATGTTGGGTTATGGAAAAAAAAAAAGGGGCGACTCGCAAAGCAAAACAAAGGTTGCCTTGGTTATGTGCTACTTGAGACATCAACACTCCCAACCTCGAACTGGCCTTCTTTCAAAATATCGACTCTCGTCGCCAAATATACGTTTTTAAAGTCCCGAGGCCCTTCATGTGGTGCTGTTCGCAACTGGGAGCAGACCCAGCTGACACGACACAGTTAAGGCCACCTGCCAATAACTAGGATACAACTGACTTTGTTGTTACAAATAAACATATACGCAGACATGAGAGCAGTGTCCCAATATCTCAGGGGCTGCCACAAAGAAGAGGGAGTCAAGCTATTCTCCAAAGCACCTGAGGGCAGGACAAGAAGCAATGGGCGGAAACTAATCAAGGAGAGAAGCAACTTAGAACTAAGGAGGAATTCCCTGACAGTGAGAACTATTAATCAGTGGAACGACTTGCCTCCAGAAGTTGTGAAAAACACTGGAGGTTTTAAAGAAGATGTTGGGTAACCATTTGTCTGAAGTGGTGTAGGGTCTCCTGCCTAAGCAGAGGGTTGGACTAGAAGACCTCCAAGGTCCCTTCCGACTCTGTTATTCCATTCTATTTGTGTATCTGTATTCCCAAATGAGCCTTGAGAATAGAGGTTCTGCACAGTTCAACAATCTGTCCTTGTTTAAACAAGAGATGCACATCGTCTCAGATAAGGAAGTGCATCTCAACCAATACCAAACAAGAGTGTTTTCTGAAAAACAAAACACACATTAATGGAATCCTTTCTTGCGTAAGGTAGGCCTAAATCCAGCGAGTTTCAAGAAGGATGCTTTTTTACTACTTCAAAGGTCCGACTTTGCACTGTTTATGTTTCTCTCCAGAAATTGTGGATGCCCCAACACTGGAGGTTTTTAAGAAGAGACTGGACAGTCACTTGTCTGAAATGGGATAGGTCCCATTTGCAGACCTATGGCATGCAGCGCCCTCTATGTGGGCACACGAGCCATCGCCCCAGTTCAGCTCCACTGCGCATGCGTGGGGGGGGGGCAGGGGAAGCTCTGCCTCCCACCAGCCAGCTAGTCTTTTGGTCTCTGCTGCGCATATGTGTGTGTGTGTGGGGGGGGCAAAACACTGCATGGGGGCTGCGTGCACATGCATGGGGGCAGTGGTGGGTTCCTCCCGGTTCGGTCCGGTTCTCCCGAGCCGGTAGTGCTGGCAATATGACATCACCGAACTGGTTCTGTAGGGCTTCAAAGGGCCGCCCTACAGCTGAACAGTGTTAAAAGAAAACAAATGAGTAGACCAGTGCCTGCAAAAATACATGAGTAGACCGGTGCCTGCAAAAATACATGAGTAGACCGGTGCCTGCAAAAATAAATGGGTAAACCAGTGCCTGCAAAAATACATGAGTATATCAGTGCCTGCAAAAATAAATGGGTAGACCAGTCCCTGCAAAAAATAAATGGGTAGATCGGTACAGCTCTGCAAGCAGTTAAAAGCCTGGTAGACCAGTGCCTCTGCTAAATCCTAAAGAATTGTCATATGACCGCCAAGCCATGCCCACAACATAAGCCACGCCCACAGAACTGGTAGTAAATTTTTTTAGAACCCACTCCTGAATGGGGGGCAGGGCGCATGCACTGGGTCTGTGCACGCATTGCGTTTTGGGGGTTTGGACACAGGGTGTGCATTCGCACACGCACGTGCACGCTTTGGCCACTCGGTCCAGAAAAGGTTAGCCATCACCGGTATAGGTTTTCCTAGTTGAGCAGGAGGCTGGACTAGAAGACCTCCAAGATCCCTTCCAACTCTGTTATTTGGTTTAAAAAGAAAAGAACTGAGGTCCACCTTGTTCCCTTCTTAGTCTCTTTCCGTGGGTCTCGGACAAGGCAGACAAAAGCAATATTCCTCAACATACACACACACACACACACACACACACACACACACACAGAGAGAGAGAGAGAGAGAGAGAGAGAGAGAGAGAGAGAGAGAGAGAGAGAGAGAGAGAGAGAGAGAGTGTGTGTCAGGTTCAGCAACTTGGGTGGCTCAGCAATTTTTTTGTGTTTTTGGACATCCCAGCCAAGCAAATCATTCAAGGCTTTTCCTTGAGATGACAGATTAAGGTCGCCTCCTTTTCCAAAGCTTTTAACGGATGATTGGTGCTGGTTGGTGCTTTTATCGCTCTGTTTATTTAAACTTCCTCTCCGGGCTGATCTTCCTCTGTGTGTGTGTGTGTGTGTGTGTGTGTGTGTGTATGTATGTATGTATGTATGTATATATATATATTTGTACTTCTTGTGCTTTGACTGAGTTACAAGACACTTTCCGTCTATTTGTTTTAGGCGGTTTCTTAGCCCATCTTTCAATCCGTGGCTTTGAGAGTAGCTTGGCCGGTAAGCGTCAAGCAACCCAAAGACAATATGCGAAAAAAAAAAAAAAGAAAGGAATGACACAACACAGCCGACCCATTTAAAAGCAGTTTCAGAAATAATAGTTCAAATGTCTGAAAGATAACAGAGAAGACTTCCAAGGAAAGGGATCACCAATGAGGACCTCTTAATGGTTAAGTTTCAGGTCGTGATTTGGAAGACCTTGTCAGGTGTGAAAGACCAGGTTCACACCTGAAGGTTCCATTAAACTGATTTATTGCTTAAAGCTTGTGCACAGGAATCTTCTCAACTAACGTAAGAGTTAGATAAGTAAGAGTTAGATAAGTGTCAGGGTTCCCACGGATGCCCTAATTAAATCCTGAGCCTCGAGCCAAGCTTCAAAAGTGATCCAGTTATATATTAGGAGCTTCATGTCAGCACGTTCCAGGTGAAGCCAACTCTGACCCCATGTAATTTACGACTGAGACTTGCCCCTGTTTCCCCCCTCTCCCCAGGGTGTGTTATCAGTCACATTCACCAACGGAGCAATTTTGCAGGTTGTAGAGATCACTCCTCTCAGACCGCTGTGGGTAACCCTGGGAGACAGCCTTGAGAGAGATATGTCTGGAATATGCTTTTGTTTTTAGCTGCTGCTTCGCCATTTTCCCATCTCCCTTGCCTATGACAACTCGAGGGCAGGCCAGGGTTGCTTTGCAAGTTGACAATAAGGGTCAACAGCACTGGAGAAGGGTTGGGCTTAGTTCTCTTGTGACTATGTAGGGATTCTAGGCTGATCCCCCTTTTCACTCCGCCCCCAGTTCTGCCATCTCTTCTACAGGTCTGGAGGACAGTACCCCTAAAGGACTTGCATGCTATAAGCAATGAATTGAAATCCTTTGAAGAAAATTAAAAAGCCAGGCCAAATTTCTTTGGAATGCATTTAACCCGTTGAAGGACAGAAGGTGGAATTCAAAGGAGCCCTGGGATTTTACAACTTGGGTATGGATCCCAAGCTGGCAATTCACATTTTGACCGGAAGCAAACAGCCCAACCTTTTTAAAAAAATGAATATTTATCTACATTAAATAGTTGCAAGACAGCCACCGAGACAAAAGATGTATTACATCGTGTGTACCTGGTTTTTTGTTTTTTTTGGTTGTTGTTGTTGTTTTGATTAAATGAATGTCGAACCTGTTACAAAATAAAGGACTAAAAAAACGTCTTGGCAAACTATTCTTAAAAATATAATACACAAGCGCAACTAAAGCATCTTGCAAACACGCAGCTTTATGTAACAAGAACAGCCAACCTTATGACGTACGGTAAGAGTCAGGAGAGTTGTGGATGCAGCTCTGGGGTTAAACTAGTGATGGCTACAAAAAAATATTTTTAATCACTGTTAAACTAGGATCTGTTTCTCAAGTTGTCCCACTGGAGCAGGGGGTCTCCAACCTTGGCAACTTTAAGACTTGTGGACTTCAACTCCCAGAATTCCTCAGCCAGCAAAGCTCAAAGCTGGCTGAGAACCTCAAAGCTGGCTGAGGAATTCTGGGAGTTGAAGTCTACAAGTCTTAAAGTTGCCAAGGTTGGAGACCCCTGCACTGGAGTTTACTCCAGGTATTACAGGCAGTCCTCAAGTTACGAGCACAACTGAGCCCAAAATTTCCATTGCTAAAGAAGGCGGTCATTAAAGTGAGCATTGCCCCATTATACAACCTTTCTTGCCCCGGTTGGTAAGTGAATCACCGCAGTTATTAAGTTCTTAACACGGTGGATAAGTGAAACTGGCTTCCCCATTGCTTGTCAGAAGGTTACCAAAGGCTGCTGTGTCACATGACACAGCAGCTGTCATAAATATGACTTGCCAGGCGTCTGAATTTTGATCACATGATCGGGGGGGGGAATGCTGCAATGGGCATAAGTGTGAAAATTGGTCGTAGGTGGGAAAAATGGTCTCTTTTTTCATTGCTGTTGTAATTTCAAATGGTTGTAAATTGAGGATTGTCTGGAACCTTGGAAAAGTCAAGTGGAGATTGCTGGATTAAAACACAAATTCATACCTACATCCTTTTCTCCTTCTTGCCCTCTAAAACCTTTGACTCGCCTCGCCCGATGACTAAAGCAGACATCAAACCCCCAAAAGTTAAAAAAAAAAAAAAACCCCGAATCACTGCTACATGATAAGATTCGTTGCGCGCGGAGCCAAAACATAACCTGACAATTTAACAGCATCGTCTGCAAATTCAGATTCCTGGTTTGTCCATCTGCTTACTCCATTACGAAAAACTGACATGTTTAAAGCCCTTATAAATAAAATATTGCTTTGCAAGTCATTACGGGAGGAAGACTTTCTCCAAAAAGAAGACGATAGAGGCATCGGCGTGGCCCTGAATTCATTTCCAATCAGAGCTCATTCATCCAGGAATTGATTCTTGTTAGCGACAAGCAGGGTTTTGTGTGTGTGTGTGTGTGTGTGTGTGTGTGTGTGTGTGTTTAAGGGGGATAAGTGTGTGCATCACACATAGGGAAGCTCAAAACAAAAGACAATTTAAGTAGCATTCAAAAGTTCAGAGGGAGTCCAGCAATTAATATTTCCAAAACCAGACAGCAGGATAGGCAAAACAAAATTATTACTGTTAAGTAAAGAGAAGGGGTCTTACCTTATCGTCAATATCGCTCTCGCTGTCACACTGTAAATTTAAAAAAAAGAGAGAAAGGAAAAGAAAGGTTCAGTTATAATTGGTAGGGAAAAAAAGAAATCACGTGCACGCAGGTGTAATTCACCACTAAATCCTCTACTTTTCCTCTCTTCTACAATGAAAATCCTTGTGTCGAAGTTAATAATAATAACATATATATATATATTTTACTATCTTCATTTCTCAGGCCCTTTTCCATCTCATGAGCCAAGCAGACCACCTTTTAAATTCAGTGCCTGCTAAATTTCAACTTTCGGATGATTTCATTGAATCCAAGAGCCGGTTGGGATCCACAACTCTTGAAGTTTCTTTTGTAGGAAGTTAGCACCTGCCCCTCTCCTAGGAAAATGAGATATTTTAGGAAATATTAAAAGGGCAGAATATTTCCCCTAAAAGGGAGGCAGAAACTCAGCCCCTCCCCCACCTTTGTCAATGGGCCATTAAGGCCTGGACCAGTATATTCTACATAACAAAGATCTACCTCCTTCAGGCAGAGCCATAGTTTCATTACATCATCACCCAGCAAGAGTCAACCAAATTTAGCACACAGACAACCTACAAAGTTACTCCTGCATGGCCCCATGGGAATCTGACAATCAATCAGAATACAAGCTCAAGTTCAAAAGCCCAGAGAGGGCATAAAACTCGGCATCTCTTCCCTTTTTTTTCTCTTCACCCAAGATCTTCAAGGCATGTGATCCTGTCCACCATTAAAAACCCTCTTTCCAAGCAGCCTCCATGTTTCCAGGGTCTTTCTCCCCACTTGGAACTGAACCCAGAAGGAGATTTCTTCCCACACTTTTAACCCTGATGGCAGTTTCCTGACATGTTGAGGTTGCAAGGCAAGCAAACGGGGAACAGAAGCCAAAGTAAAGCAGTAGATTATAATTAAAAAACAAACTTTCCACCCCTGAAATCCAATCCTATCGAGGATTGGACAACTGCAGACCCAAAATGTTCAACCTGGCACAAAGCGTCTAAATATTTTCCTGCCCTTGTAATAGATCAGCATTTTTCAAACTTGGTGACTTTAAGATTGGGTAGATTAAGGTGTTGGTGGAGGGTTTCTGGGAATTGAAGTGTTCTGACCTAGGCTTCCTTAAAAAGCATGAAGCAGAATCTTGGTCCCTGAAAACATCTGATTATGTTTTCTAGGTTCTAAAGTGGCCAATTTGAAAAACGCTCCTCTAAGTCCTAAGAGAAAGAGCTGTTCTGACCCAGCTCCCCAAACACGACAAACCCTCTGAAGTTAACTCAAAGATTCCTTTATTAGGAGCGCCAGCAGCCCCGGCAAAAAGTTTCTCTCTCACCGCAGGCTAACAAGTCTGTCCGGCAGGGAGATGAATAGTTGTCTGCCACATCTGTTCATCTCCGTCCCCTGCCTTTTATCCCCAGTTAGGGTGGAGCTTTGCTGGCAGCGGTGGCTCTTAGGTCCCAAGGACCGTCCCATAGATTTCCACTGCTCTCCTCTCCTCTGCCTTCTGCGCATCTGCGTGTCAGGCACTGGACCCAGCTGTTCCTCCTCCTCCTCATCAACCCCCTCCAGACCTGGGGGCTGTTGACTCTCCATCTGAGGGCTGGCGGACGGCCCAGTCTCCACCTCTCTTTCTCTGCCAGCTCCATTCCCTCTTCCCCCTTGGAGCTCTCAGGTTACCTTGATGCTGACCCCGACTCCCACGCCTCCTCCTCCTCCGAGTCGGCTGCTGGAGGGGCCGGCGGCCCACAACAAGAGCAACGGCCCTCGTCCAGCTGAACCTCTGTGTCCAAAACCCCCAACCCCATAAAGCAGGGAAGGCCTTCGTGTCGTTTTACACCGAACACGCTTACTAGCTTGGCAAATGAACCGCCCGTGTTTTCAGCTATACATATGGCAGGATAATCACAGGTTGGAAATCCTTCAGGATGCACCGAGCGGAATAGCTGGAGACCGGGAGAGGCATTACCACCTCGCCACGTAAAAATAGAGCTATTTGGATTGCTATCTGGGCAGGAAAATGACCTATGAACAGCAGGGGAGGTTTCTCCATTAAACTAGGAAGTTTCCCATCGCATGCAAATGCGCTCGCTTGCTCGAGAAAGCCATCTCTCTCCAGCTGGATGATTTTAGCCAAAGGATATGAATCAATACAATACTTTTAGGTAGCGTCGTCAAAACCCCAACAACCCTGGAGAGAAATCCTGAACTGCACCAGGTCTCTTTTCTCAGTCTCCTCGGAGAGCAATTGCACAGCCTGGTTCCCATCAAAACCGATCCAAAGGCCAATCAATTTCCTAGAGAGACCCGAGTCAGCAGTTATCACTGAATCAGTCAGCCGGACTTGTTCTGGAATCGTCGGAAGACGCATTCTGACAACGGAATAACACCCATGCTGTGAATTAGGCTTGTGTGTGAAATAAAATTTGGAGCCAGGCTCCCTGGGAGAATGGAAAGAGCCCTTCCCCTGCATCCAAGTTTCCTGTCTGCTACGCAAGGTGCAAATTTCATAGAACAAGGTGCAACATAGAATAATAAGAGTTGGTAGGGACCTCGGGAGGTCGTCTAGTCCAACCCGCTGCTCGAGCATGAGACCTTATAGGGTATCATTTCAGACAAATGATTGTCCAGTCTCCACAACCTCTGTGTTCTGCTTCCCCAGCAGCATGAAGCCGAGTCCTCGTCCTGATAAACCCCTTTTATTTAATTGACAGTGAATTCCTCTCCACAAAGTCTTTCCTCTCCCACAGTCTTTCAAGATAGTTCACCATTACCGACCTTTATCAGGCTTGGAGAGTAGCCAGGCCGATATCTTGGCAAGAATGCAGGAATAAACTAATTGTCTCCTGCAAACTCCACTCCCCTTCCGCTCCTCTTTTATTCCCTCTGGGAGGGGCCGTTCATTGTCCACCTGTGGCCTTACTCCCAAGTCGACCCTTATTCTTTAGCTGTTCCTTTTGTCTGGCAACTCTGCACCTGCGCACACTGGGAACAGGCTCCAGCTGTTCCTCTCCCTCACAGATGTCCAACTCTGAAGGCAGCTGATAACTGGCATTCGGCCCTGGCCCCCTCTCTGCCTCCGATGCAGAGCCCTCATCAGAGCCTTCCCCAGACTCCAGGACTGGCCCATGTTCCTCCCCAACCTCCTCACTGTCTCAATCTGCTGCCAGGTTGGCTCGGGGGCCACAATACTCTGGAGGCAAGTTGTTCTACTGATTAATTGTACACACTATCAGGAAATTTCTCCTTAGTTTTAGGTTGCTTCTCTCCTTGGTGAGTTTCCATCCATTGCTTCTCGTCTACACCCCCCTCGTCTTTGTTAGGAGCCCCTCAAACATTGGAAGACAACTATATGTCTTCCCTAGCCCTTCTTTTCGTGAGGCCAGACATACCCAATCCCTGCAACCGTTTTTCGTACGTTTCATCTTTTCTTCAATTAAATAGTTCACCTTTCCATTCTTTGCAGGCCAGATCTGATCATTCTTGCATCTTGTTTTTCTTTCCCAGGACGCTGAATTCTGGGAAGGCAACTCATGATTTCTTATTCTCAGCTTGCACAGTCACCTACGGTAAATGGCCCTCCGTATTTAGAAAAGCATTCTGGAATCCCAAAGGCATGGTATTGAATTTTTTAAACACAGATTTTTAAAACGGGAGACCCAACCCTTTTCGGGTCTAGCTTTAGTTGTTTTCCTAATGTCATCTAAGTTTTTTTTAAAAAAAAAAAAAAACAAACACACTAAATAGCTGCTTTCTGATTAAAGTTGTGCAAACCCTGAAAGAATTTAGCAGGTGAAGAAGGCAAGGAAAGGAGGGGGAAGAGTTCCTTTCCGTCTTTTAACCACAATGGAAGGACAAAAGCCGTTGTCAAAACACACAACTCAAGAAAAGTTGAAGAATGTCAAGGACAGGCAGCTCTGGAAGACAAAGGCCTCAATTACCTGCATTTTCCTCCAGGCTGTTAAAGCTCCCCAGGTTTATAAGTAAATCTGTAAACAGTCCATTGTATTTTGTTCATGAGGGCTTGTAAAGGGATTACTGCAGAAGGTGCCAATTGCCTCTTAATTCTGCCAAAAATGTTTCTAAAGAAGATCTTAATTGGCCTGGGTTTTTACTCCCCGCTAAAAGTCATGACAAGTTTAATCCTGGATTCAGCAAAGGGGAATTTAAGAAGGGAAAGAAAAGAAAACAAGGAAAGAAAAGAAAAGAAGGAAAGAGAAAAAACAAAAAAGAAAATGGAGGGGGAAGGGAGGGAGGGAGGGAGGGAGGAGAGAAAATAAGGAGGGAGGAAAGAGAGAGAAGCAGGAAGGAAGAAGAGAGGGAGGGAGAAAGGGAGGAAACAAAAGGAAGGAACAGAGGGAGGGAGGGAGAGAAGGAAAGAAAGAAAGAAAGAAAGAAAGAAAGAAAGAAAGAAAGAAAGAAAGAAAGAAAGAAAGGAAGGAAGGAAGGAAGAAGGGAGGGAGGGAGGGAGGGAGGGAGGGAGTAAGGAAGAAAAGGAAGGAAGGGAGGGAAAGAAGGAGAGAGAAGCAGGAAGGAAGAAGGAAGGGAGGAAGGAAGGAAACAAAAGGAAGGAACATAGGGAGGAAAGGAGAGAAGGAAAGCAGGCAGGCAGGCAGGAAAAGCCAAGACAGCAACTGGGTGGGTGAATTAAGGAGTTTATTTATTTCTTTGCATTTTATATTTCTTAACCGCCCACCTCTATCAAAGAGGGGCTGTTTGGGGGGATGTCCATGGAAAGGTGGACCAGGGAACACCAGGTGCCAAAACCCAGCCTTTCGTATCAGGTGGGAGGAAAACCAGACCCCCCGGAAAACCCAAACCTGCAAAACAAAACAAAACAAACAAAAAATCCGCGAAGGGGCAACGCTCTCATTTATTTACCCACAAAACCTGGCGGAGGCATCCCTCCATCTGCGCCACCTTGCCCATTATCCTTTAACTAGAGAGCCCAGAGGAGGGAACGGTGGGCATCCGTCATTCCCTGCCACCCAGGGGAAAGAGCTATTAGCGGCTCAAAGCTGTACATCAAGCCATGCCACTAAGCGGAAAATGTTCTCGGCTGAAACAGAAGGCCCGCCCCGAGACCGAACACGACGACGGAAAACCCCCGGCGTATTTGACCTGAGACGAAGCACCCTTCACTTTAGGCCTTCTTCCTGGCACCTTCTGGAGACCAGGATGAAGAAGAGGCAAGGGTTCAGGTGCCCAGACTTAGAACAGAACAGAATGAACAGAGTTGGAAAGGACCTTAGGAGGTCATCTAGTCCAACCCCGCTGCTCGAGTAGGACAGGCTATACCAGGGGTGTCAAATTTTCTGACAGTGAGAACGATCAACCCATGGAACAGAAGTTGCCTTCAGAAGTTGTGGGATCTTCATCACTGGAGGCTTTCAAGAAGAGATTGGACTACCATCTGTCAAAAATGGTGTAGGGTTTCCTGCTTGGGGGGGGTTGGACTAGATGACCTACAAGGTCCCTTCCAACTCTGTTAATCTAATCTAATCTAAACTCAAGGCCCGCAGGCCAGATCTGGCCCACAGGGTGCTTAGCAGAGGTGGCTTTCAGCAGGTTCTGACCAGTTCTGGAGAACTGGTAGTGGAAATTTCGAGTAGTTTGGCGAACCGGTAAATACCACCTCTGACTGGCCCCGCCCCCATCTATTCTCTGCCTCCCGAGTCCCAGCTGATCAGGAGGAAATGGGGATTTTGCAGTATCCTTCCCCTGGAGTGGGGAGGGAATGGAGATTTTACAGTATCCTTCCCCTGCCATGCCCACCAAGCCATGCCCACCAAGCCATGCCACACCACGCCCATCAAGCCACACCCACAGAACTGGTAGTAAAAAATTCTGACTGGCCCCGCCCCCATCTATTCTCTGCCTCCCGAGTCCCAGCTGATTGGGAGGAAATGGGGATTTTGCAGTAACCTTCCGCTGGAGTGGGGAGGGAATGGCGATTTTACAGTATCCTTCCCCTGCCACGCCCACCAAGCCATCCCCACCGAACTGGTAATAAAAAAATTATGAATACCACCACTTGTGCTTAGATCTGGCCCATGGGGCCGCCCTGAAAACAAAGGAAGAAACTTATGGAAGATAGAGAAGAAGCCTAGAAGATAAGACCAAGATGTCACAGGGAAGGGAGGATTGATATATTAAATGTTTGTCTTAAAAAATAAAAAAAAATACTCAAAAAAAAAAAAAAAAGAAAAGAGGGAAAAGGAGAGGAAGAAAGGGGTAAGAAGAGTAGGAGAGAGGGTTAGAACAGGAAGAAGAAGAGAGTAGTGGGGGAAGGGAAGGGGAAGGAGGAAAGGAAAGGAGAGGAGGAATGAAGAAAGTAGAAAGGGTCAGAAAAAGGAAGAGAAGGGAATAAGAAGAGGTAAAATAAAAGAGAGGAAATGATAAAAAAGCAGCCCCGAACAATTAATAAATAATAATTAAAAATAGTTAAAAGATAAGAGGAATGATTAACGATGGATAGGAGACTGTACATTTAAATGTGTTTATGAGAAATAAAAATAAAAACTTTTGAAACAAAAAGAAAAAAAAAGGTCTTAAACTGGGGCAAACAAGAGAAGTTCTCGCTTAACAAGAGAACGTTTAAGGCTCCATCGCAGCCGTAAGTCGAGGACTGTATCTGCAGAGGTTTGAGGAGATGGCAACCAGCTTTATCATGAGCCAAACAGACCGAAAAAGAAAGGAGACAATGGGGACCCAGGGCAGCTTCCACACATCCCGCATCCTTCCCAAACTGCCAAAAAAAAACCCCACCCCACCACGACACACAATCGCCAAGCTTCCTCGGAGGGAAGTCCTGATTGATGGCCGCAATTTGGCCACTGCTAAGATCCCTCCAGTAATTTTTTTTTTTCCTGTTGGCAAGGAAGGTTGGGCTGCTACTGCAGCTCAGGGAGACAAAAGCACCAGCCAAGAGGCGGTATTATTATTATTGTTGTTGTTGTTGTTATCATCATCATCATCTTTTATTCATTAAACATGAAACTCAGTCAACTGAACATTTAAAAATGTGTCACAAATACCACTGACTGGTACTAATGGTTGATACGGGTTGCTGCCAGCATCCTAGGTATCAACCAAGTATCTTCTTAAAGCCATTACTACTACTTACTACTTACTACTACTATTTCTTCTTCTTCTTCTTCTTCTTCTTCTTCTTCTTCTTCTTCTTCTTCTTCTTCTTCTTCTTCTTCTTCTTCTTCTTCTTCTTCTTCTTCTTCTTCTTCTTCTTCTTTTCTCCTCCTCCTCCTCTTCTTCCTTCTCCTCCTCCTCATTATTATTAATAATAATAATAATTATTATTATTTACTTTATTCATTAAACATGAAACTCAGTCAACTGAACATTCAAAAATGCATCACAAATACCATGGACTGGTCCTAATGGTTGATACGGGTTGATGCCAGCGTCCTAGGTATCAACCAAGTACCTTCTTAAGATGTACGATGTTCCGAGTAGCACAGTTTTTTGCAGTCCCGCTGGTGTTATTGCAGGAAGCTGCAATTTGCTGATGTATCTTATAAAATTCATGGACATGGTACCAAGTGCCCTGATGACAATGGGTAGTATCACAGTTACATGTTTCATCCATAGCCGCGTAGTTTCGATGGCCAAGTCGTGATATCTCATAATTTTTTCCAGTTCTTTTTCTTCGACTCTGGCATCTCCTGGTAAGCACTATCAATAAACTCTACACTTCGCCCCTCGACAACTGTGATATCTGGCGTGTTGTGTTCCAAGTGACGATCCGTCTGTATTCGAAAGTCCCACAAGATCTTCACTGTCTCATTTTCGATAACTTTTTCCACTTTGTGCTCCCATGACTTTTCGGATACAGGTAAGTCGTATTTTTTACATAATGACCAGTGGACTAATTTAGCAACTCAATCATGTCTTTGTAATCAGTTTGCTTTGTAATCAGTGTGTGCCATTTTGCTGCACTCGTGTATGAAATGTGAAACAGTTTCGACTTCGTCAATGCAAAGTTGGCAGTTTGGATTGTTGGTGGATTTTCGTATCTTAGTTTGAGGTGCTTGTTCTTGAGCCGCGAGTATTAAACCTTCCATTTCTTTCTTGATGGTTCCCATCTTAAGCCATGCCCATGTAAAGTGGTCATCACATTTTCCTTCAATGTTTTTCAAGTGCTGTCCATGCAAACCTTTGACTTTCCATCTATTTAATCTGCCATCCAGCTGTTTTTCTTTATATTCTGCCTTTGTTTCATTATTATTATTATTATTATTATTATTATTATTATTATTATTATTATTATTTTGTTGTTGGGAGGGTGGGAGGGGGAGAAGAGAGAAAGGGAAGGAGGGAAATGTAATGTTGACTTGAACTCGCCCCAGGCAAGAGAGACTCCTGGCTTCAGTAGCTCTTTGACAGGTTGATGAAATTAAACTCAGGGCCTCCCCATAGCTAGACTCAACTCCGGCTCCTGATGGAAGGAAGGAAGGGACAGGAGGGGCCGGGGGGAGTGGAGAGCTGCAAGAAACAGATTGAGCCCCGAGGGCAGCAATTTCCTTCCTTTAGCACAGGCCTCCCCCCCCTTTTCCATTTTTCACTTGGCAGCATATGTCAGCGCAACCCACGCGTAGAAACGGCAGACACCCCCCCCTTCTTTTTTCCCTCTGCTGCACAGCTACAACTGTTAAGGGCATGACAGAGGAGGGGGCTTCCGCTGCCACACACCCCCTCTGTCCAGCTTATTTTGGAGGGTCAATGATGACCCTCTAGGTTTGGTCCCCCTCCCCGCTTTGTTTCCTGGATGCTCCTTTAGGGTCCCCCACGGCTGAGGTTTTGCACGGTGATGCGACCAGCTCTTTGACTCAGCTCGGGGCTCTGATCTGTCACTTTTTCTAGGACAGAGAAGGACCCCCCCCAAACTCCCCCCTTCATGTAAGTCTTTTTTAGCCTGTGTTTATCTTTCGGGGGGGGGTTGAATGGCTTTTATTTCGGCCATGGTTTTTTATATTAATATTTGTAGCTTAAGCCGCCCAGAGTCACTTAGCCAGATTTTTTTTACCGGGGGTGGGGGCAGAGGAGGGGGCGTATAAATTTGAAAACAAATAAAGGAATGGAAGGAATACAGGTTCTTGAGGACTAGCGTCTTGGACAGCAGAAGGCCTGGTTCTGCCAACTGGCCTGAGGCCCCCAATGGGGGGGAGGGGGAGGGGACGTGTCATTCTGGAGGTGACTAATGGATCAGATCAGATCCTGGGGGCATTTTGCTCCTTTCCTCTCCATCTTGGTTTTTTTTTTTAAAAAAAAAAAATTAATGTCTCCATTTATTGTTTTAATGTTTTATAAGGGTGTTTTTACTGAGTGATTGTAAGCCGCCTGGAGTTGCCTTTTGTTAAAGACCAGCACCTTGGACAGCACCTGGCCATCTCTCTCTCTCTCTCTCTCTCTCTCTCTCTCTCTCTCTCTCTTTCTCAATCTCTTTCTCTCAATCTCTTCCTTTTTCTCAGTCTCAATCTTTTTCTCAGTCTCACTTTCTCTCAATCTGTCTTTCTCTCTTTTTCCTGCTTTCAATCTCTCTCTCTTTCTCTCTCTCTCACACACACACTTTCTATTTTTCTATTTCTCTCTCCCTCTTCCAATCTCTCTTTCTCTCTCAATCTCTTTCTCTATGTTTCTTTTTCTCACTCTCACTCTCTTTTTCTGTCTCTCTTTCTCTTAATCTCTCTCTCTCTTTTTCCTGCTTTCAATCTCTCTCCCTCTCTTTCTCTCAATCACTTTCTCTCTCTCTCTCCAGTTTATCACTCTTCCCCTCCCCGCTATCTCTGTGGGTGTTGAGGAGCTGGCCTGCCTCTCCCCTCCTCCTCTTTTCTTCCCATTTTCAAACACTATTTTTTTTTTAAAAAGTCTCTTTTTCAGATCAAGGTCAATTCCTAAAGGACCAGCTGCATTTCCCCCCCATGCAGAAACACAGAAGCGCACACACAACCGGCCTTGTGTGTGTGTATGTGTGTGTGTCCCCACCACAGTTGCTGCTTCTTTTTTCCTTAATCTTCGTAAATTAATCAGCAATGCTGGAAGTCATGGCAAGCTGTAGAACATAAAGGGAAGTCCCTGGACACGTTGAACCTAGGATCTATTAAAAGCAAAGTGGGAAGGGGGAAGGAGGAGGAGAAGAAGAGGCGGTGGGTGGGTGGGTGGGTGGGGGGAATAGGCTTGCAAAAGGGGGAAGGAAAGGGAGGGAGGCCCACTTCACCTTTTCTGTTGCGGTTGCCGCTGTGAGATAAAAGCTAGGAAGACTTTTGTTATAAATTCCCCCGGCCGACATCAAAAACAGCTTAAATAATTCAAATAACGTGTTGAAAGGGGAGGAATCAAAACGTTGCTCTGATCTCCCATTGCTGCAAATGCAGAATATTACCTAAAGTGAGCTGGGTGGAGAAAACAATCGTGCGAGCAACGCAACCCTTTAGGAAAATGTCAGAACCTGTAAAAATCATAATTTCCAGCAAGGTGGTTGGGTTGGTTCTTCTTCTTCTTTTTTTTTTTGCCTCGTTGGGTAAGAGGCAAGCAATCGCAGCTGGGTGTGTGTGTGTGTATGTATGTGTGTGTTGAAATATGTGTGTGTGTGTGATATAAACTTAGCCAGGCTGAAATGTAGGTTTTCCTGACAAGCTGTTAACAAGACAACAGTCAAGATGTCTGGTGCTTTTTCTGGGAGACGCGATGCCATTTTCTCTGCTCGGAAAGAAGTTCCGTGACATGACAAGCGAAAAGCAGACCTTAAAAACCTTGCCGTAATTTTCGTTTGCTTCTGTCGCAAAAGAATTCAGGCGGAAATAGGAGACCAGGTGGAACAAACACACACACAGGCACAAATACACACACACACACACACAGACGTGTGAGTGTCTATGCGTGCAATAAGAAGATAGGAGCAAGGGAGGGAAGGGAAGGGAAGGAAGGAAAGGAAGGAAGCCGAAATCACAGTGTTCCCTTGGGTCAGCAAATGTCATCATTGGGCATAACTCCCCCCCCCAAAAATAAACAAATAAGTAAATAATGGGATTCTCTGAATAGGTAACACTGGAGATCTGTCCTTGAGAGAAACACTGTACGTGTGAAACTCTCCCCATACATTGAAGAGCTGGACAAAGGATTGGGAGAGATCAAGGGTCAAGCTCCCTCTGGCCACAAAGCTTCTACAGAAACTCTGGAACAGTTGTGGTTTATGCAGTTATGGTTTATAGAGGTAGTCATGGTTGGTTGGATAGATAGATAGATAGATAGATAGATGATAGGTGGGTGGGTGGGTGGGTGGGTAAATAGGTAGATAGATAGATAGATAGATAGATAGATAGATAGATAGATAGGCAGGCAGGCAGGCAGGCAGGCAGGCAGGCAGGCAGGCAGACAAATGGATGGATGGATGGATGGATGGATGGATGGATGGATGGATGGACGGATGATAGATGATAGCTAGGTAGACAGACAGAAATATACTGACTGACAGACAAATGGATGGGTGGATGGATGGAAGGACGATAAATGGATGGATGGATGAATGGATAGATAGATAGATAGATAGACAGACAAGCAGACTGATGGATAGATGGATGGATGAGAGATGAGAGATAGCTAGACAGATAGAAATAGATTGGCAAATAGATGGATGAATGGATGGATGATAGTTGATAGCTAGACAGATAGATACACAGACAAGTAGATGGATGGATGGAAGGAAGGATGGAAGGATAGATGATAGATAGACAAATAGAAATAGACAGATAGATAAGAACAAATGAATATATATTTGTATTGAATTGCAAGCCGCCCTGAGTCTCTGATTGAGATGGGCGGTATTGAAACTAACTAACTAACTAACTAACTAACTAACTAACTAACTAACTAACTAACTAACTAACCAAACACAACACAAGTTAATTCCTATTCCATGTGGAGTACATATAAATATTTCTCAGTGATCCCTGCCAATCAAACAGCTCTGTTTTGGGACTTCCCCAGCATGTATTATTCAACAGAAAACATGCACTTTTGCTGTTTTTGTGTTTTTTTTTTCATTGCAAGGATCCTGGGAACTGATCAAGAGAAGAAAAAAAAACCAGCCATAGCAAAAACAAATAGGGAAAAAAAAATTCTTTTTGAAGCTTTTTTGCAATTCCTTCTCACCGGAGGGTCCCAATC
>NW_027257458.1:5000-17500 GCF_029215685.1 Pituophis catenifer annectens | reverse complement strand
ATTCTATTCTATTCTATTCTATTCTATTCTATTCTATTCTATTCTATTCTATTCTATTCTATTCTATTCTATTCTATTCTATTCTATTAATCCCTTTTTAAAAAAGGCTGGAAATTCTGCAACTTACTTTTGTTCCAGAGGGTAATTTTTCCACTCCAGCTTTATAAATTCATAAATAAGTAACCGAAAAACAAGCAAAAAATAACTCTCCAGATCATCTTGGAATGGAATTGAAAGCCATGTTCTGGGATGTCCCTTCCCTGCATTGCTCCAAACTATAAGACTGTTGGCCGATGAAGAAGCTTTGAGGTATGTTTGTGTCTGTCTGCTGGGAACCGGCAGATGACTAAATCGTGACGAGATATTTTCTCCAGCTAAGGAAAGATTCGGAGCTGCCTGAGCCAGGAAGAAATATGTTTGTACAAGGAACATAACATCTCTCTCTATTTCACACAACACTGGAATTATGGAGGGCATTATAAAATAAAGGGAATAAAGGCCGATGAGCCTTTCCTTTATGGTGATTTATTTTCCTTCTGCTGAAAAAGCTTAAAGTCAAATTAAGACACACACCCCTACTGTGATTACCATGGGCTCAAGAAAATATGACTGTCCCTGGATCTGCTTCCTGGGGAAGTCGTAGGACTCCTTAAATAAAAGAAGTCGACACAACAGGCTGTGATTTGCCTTTACTAGATAGAGAATGGTAAGGTCCTTGATGATCTTTGAGCTTGGTGGTTTTCTTACAGACATTTCATTACCCAACTAGGTAACATGATCAATGTTACAAGAGAATAGGATCTGAGGAGAGGAGAGGTGAGGCGAGGAGAGGAGAGGAGGGGAGAGGCAAGGAGAGGAGAGGAGAGGAGAGGAGAGGAGAGGAGAGGAGAGGAGAGGAGAGGAGAGGAGAAGAGAATGACGATTGTGGGTCCTTGGTGCTCTTTGAACTTGGTGATTTTCTTACAGACGTTTCATTACCCAATTAGGTAACATGATCAGTGTTACAAGAGAATAGGATCTGAGGAGAGGAGAGGAGAGGAGGCGGAGAAAGAGGAGGAGAAAGAGGAGGAGAAAGAGGAGGAGTGTGGGGTCTTTGGTGCTCTCTGAGCTTGCTTGTTTTCTTGCAGATGTTTCATTACTCAACTAGATAACATTATCAGTATTACAAGAGAGTAGGTTTTGAGGAGTGGAAAGGAGAAGGAGGAGGAGTGTAGGGTCTCTGAGCTTGGTGGTTTTCTTGCAGATGTTTCATTACCCAACTAGGTAACATCATCAGTGCTACAGGGGACTAGGATTTGAAGAGAGGAGAGGAGGAGGAGAAAGAGGAGGAGTGTGGGATTTTGGTGCTCTCTGAGCTTGGTGGTTTTCTTGTCGAAGTTTCATTACCCTACTAAGTAACCTTACCAGTGCTACAAGGGAGTAGGATTTGAGGAGGAGGAGGAGGAGGAGGAGGATGGTCCTCAGTGTATTCCGAGATTGCTTTTTTTCTTGCAAATATTCCATTACGCAGCTAGGTAACATCATCAGTGCTAGAAGGAACTTGCCCTGATGAGGTTACCTAGTACGGTAATGAAACGTCTCCAAGGAAACCACCAAGCTCAAGAGAGCACCAAGGAGCCCCTCGTTTCAACCCCGAGCTATAACGATTTCCTTCTAGAAGTAGATTGGCTTGAGTTCATGCCAAACACTCTAAAATACAAGCAACAGTTTGCAAGCTGCATCCATCTGGACTCAACCCTTGCGGTAAACCACAAAACAAACTGCAAACTGTATCCAAAATGGGTACAATTGTATGGACAAGATGTCCAAAGTTGCAATTTGAGAACCACACTGACATGATGTAAATACTATCTTTTTAAATGTCTTTTTTTTTTCTTTTCTTTTGTGGGAGGTTTGTTAAACCATTTGCCATAAGGGACCTCATTAGGGGCATAAGGAAGTACAGTTTTATTCATTTTCCTCCAGTTATGCATTGCCAGAGAAAGTAAGTGTCATTCAGATCCGGTAATTTGTTACTTAGCGCAGAAATGGAATTTTGTCTGCTCTGCTTGGTTGGGGGATTTTAAATTATGCCCAGAAGGAACAATGATTTAGTAAGCTGTCTTTCTGCATTTAAGAACACCGCCTGGCTGGGTTCTTCCGAGAAAAGAAAAGATAGAACGAAGCACGATTCTCCTGAATGGAGAATATTCAATTTATGGAACCTTTTTTTTTTTTTTTTTAAAGGTATCGTTCAGGCCAAAATCACATCCCTTGCCTGCCGACTATAGCTATTCAACCTAGTAATTTCTGCTCGGACAAAAGAAGGAAATTGAATAACCGTGTTCTCCGCTTTGGGGGATTCGTTTCATTGGATCGAGCCCCCTTAACGGAGGATTTTTTTTTTTAAAAAAAAGATCAATATTCAATTGAAGCCAGAACATTTCCTCTTTTTTTTTTTTTAGGATTAATGGATAAACACTTAAGAAAGAAGCCGTTTTCAAAGATATAATTACAATGGGGAGATTGTTATACGCAGATGGGAAGATTTTTTGACAGTGCCCACTTATGGAAGAATTGTTGGTGAAATGGACAAAACTTGAAACTGACTTCTTTGATTAGAGAAAAGACATTGTCTGCCTTTATTGGGGAATGGAAAGCTCTGGTAGATTTTTTTGTGTAAAAAATGAGGAAAAAATGCAACATTTTTGGATGAGGAGACAGGATGGATTATTAAAAAGAAGAGTTACATGTTGAGGGTTTACTTTGTTCAGAGAGAGAGGTTAACATATATTTGATTTTATAACTGCTGTGATGAGTATTGGAATCTCTTTCTTTCTTTCTTTCTTTCTCTTTCTCCTCTATCTATCTATCTATCTATCTATCTATCTATCTATCTATCTATCTTTCCTTCTTTCTTTCTTCTCCTTCTTTTCTTTCTTTCTTTCTTCTCCTACTTTTTCTTTCTTTCTTTCTCTTTCTACTTTCTCCTCCTTTTTTCTTTTTTCTTTCTCCTTTCTTCTGTTTTCTTTCTTTCTTCTGTTTTCTTTCTTTCTTTCTTTCTTTCTACTTCCTCCTCTTTCTTTCTTTCTAATTTCTCTTCTTTCTTTCTTTCTTTCTTTCTTTCTTTCTTTACTTTCTCCTCCTTTCTTTTTCTTTTTCTTTCTTCCCTTTCTAACTTTCTTTTCTTTCTTTCCCCTCCTTCCTTCCTTTTCTTTAATTTTTTGCCTCACACTTTTTGCTGTCCCTTTGGTTTTTCTTCTTCCTTACTTTATATTAGTTTCTATTTTTTTTTATCTTCTTAAGTTTTAATAAAAATTATAGACGGAAGACAATTGATTGGACCTCAATAGATGGCAGCATTGAGCCAACCCAGCTGATCTTAGGAAGCAAAGTAGAATCAAACCTAGTTAGGGGCTTGGAAAGGAGACCACAAGGAGATCTAGGTTGGATATAAAACAAGAGATCACAGAATGTCCATTCTCCGGCAAAGAGAACTTCATGGGTGTCCATCAGGACACCAGAGTAGATCCAATCTGGATCGGTCACCGGGACCAGATGTTTAGTCTTCCAAACTTTTGGACTCGTGCTGGAGCCCAAGTAACAGAATCTCTGGGGGAGCTTCTCCCTGAGGATTGGCTCTAGCACAAGTCTGAAAGTTCAGAAGTCTAAACCTCTGATCCTGATTGGATCCCGCGACATTATCCCGGAACAACTAGATTCCACCTTCATCACACCAGAGTAGAACTTCGTGTGAAGAGACATGACCCAAATCGAATTGAATCAACTGCAAATCAAATGAAGTTGAGTTTTTCCTGGTCCTTGCTTGGAATGCTGGGATGCAGGCTTGGGGGAGCCGATATTTTGGAAGTGTACGAAGTTAGCACCCACCCCTCTCCTAGAAAAAGGAGATATTTTAGGAAATATTAAAAAGGGCAGAATATTTCCCCTAAAATTTCTGCTGGTTCGAATCTTACCAGGCTCAAGGTTGACTCAGCCTTCCATCCTTTCTAAGGTAGGTGAAATGAGGACCCAGTTTGTGGGGGCAATAAGCTGACTTTGTATAAAAATATACAAAAGGATGAAGGCTATTGCTTAACGCATTGTAAGCCGCCCTGAGTCTCCGGAGAAGGGCGGCATATAAATCAAATTAAAAAAAAAAAAAAAAGTGGGGAGGCAGAAACTCAGCAACCCCCCCCCCACCTTTGTCAATGGGCCATTAAGGCCTGGGCCAGTCTATTCAACATAACAAAGATCTACCTCCTTCAAGCAGAGCCATAATAGGAACTGCCCAAAGCCCCTTCATTACATCATCACCCAGCAAGACTCAACCAAGCCTAGGACATAGACAACCTACAAAGTTACCCCTGCATAACCCCATGGGAGTCTGACAACCAATCAGCTCAAATTCAAAGCCCAACAGAAGGTATAAATCGCTCTCTCTCTCTCACTCACCCATGTGCCTTTTTTTGCCCAGGACCTCAAAACCATCTGGTCCTGTCCACCAATAAATCATCTTTCCAATCAGCCACCGGGTTTCCAGTGTCTTCCTCCCCACTTGGAACTGAACCCAAAAGGATATTTCTCCCAACAATTACACCAGAGTAGAACTTCGTGTGAAGAGACATGACCCAAATTGAATTGAAACAAATGCAAATCGAATGAAGTTGAGTTTGTCCTGGGCCCTGCTTGGAAGCTGGGATGCATGTTTGGGCGAGTCGATATTTTGGAAGGAAGACCAAAAGTTTAGGATGCTCCTTCTCCTTGAGGATTGCCATTTCTTCCCAACTCTTCCCTTTTCCCCCAAACACATTTTTTTCCCTCCTGGTTGATCCAGGAAACCTCTCTCCAAGACCTTCTCTGAACTACTTTTGTCTTCGTGGAAAGCAGCATTTTATTTCTGGATGACTGGTGAGTTGCTATGGTTATCTCAGCAGGAACTGAATGAAACCTGAACGAAAGGTGATTCTGTGCAACACAGATCCAGCTACTTGCGTCTCGCTTCGTCCCAGGTGTGACTCCGTGTTTGGTCTTCTCAACATCTCTGCTCCAAACACCTCTTTCCAAGTTTGGGCTCCCAGGGCTTGAAGGAACCATGAATACAGCCTTGTGGGAAGCCACGAAACATAGAGTAGATGACATCTCACCCAACCCAGTAAATCCAGATGAAGTAGAACCCGTTTGGGGGAGTGAAGAGGCATAGATGAAACACAGTTTGGGTTTCTGTTCTCTCCCCCCCCCCCTCATTTCTGCTTGAAGACGGGTTTCACAGCACTACAACCAAAAAATGCAGATAATGTGTTGGGAATCTGCAAAGCTATTTTCCATTGTGTGCAAAATGGGAAGTTGGGGAAGGGAGCCTATGTCCTCTTCTGCCCGTATACAGACAGATAGAAGGTGATGGCAAAATATTGTTCTCCGCCTTCTCCTTTCTCCCTGCTCCTCCTTCTTTCTGCTCATTATCTATCTTCTTCACCCCCTCATCTATCTACTCCTTATTTCCTGCTGATCATCCCTTCCTCCTCCTCCTCCTTTCTCCTTCTTTCCTGCTCCTTATCTATTTTCTTCACCACACCTTCCGTCTACTCCTTATTTCCTGCTTATTATCTCCTCCATCATTTCTTTCCTGCTCCTTATCTATCTTCTTCACCCCCTCATCTATCTATTCCTTCTTTCCTGCTCATTACTATCTCCTCTTCCTCCTTCTCCTTCTCTCTCTCCCCTGTTCATTATCCATCTTCTCCCCTTCATGTTTCTCCTTCTCCTTCTACCTTGCTCATTATCTATCTCCTCCCCCTTTTCTCTTCCTCCTCCATTTCTCCTTCTTTCCTGCTCCTTATCTATCTTCTTCATCCCATCTTACTCTTTCTTTCCTGCTGATTATCTTCTTCTTCTTCTCCTCTCCCCTGCTTATTATCAATTTTCTCCCCTTTTCATCTGTTTCTCCTTCTATCTTGCTCATTATCTATCTCCTCCCCCTTTCCTCCTCCTCTTCTCCTTCTTTACTGCTCCTTATCTATCTTCTTCATCCCATCTACTCCTTCTTTCCTGCTCATTATCTCCTCCTCCTCCGTCTTCTTCTTCTCTCTCTCCCCCTGCTCATTATCCATCTTCTCCCCTTCTTGTTTCTCCTTTCTTTCCTTCTCATTATCTTATCTCTTCCCCCTTTCCTCCTCCTCTGTCATTTCTCCTTCTTTCCTGCTCCTTATCTATCTTCTTTACCCCGTCATCTATCTACTCCTTCTTCTTTCCTGCTCCTTATCTATCTTCTTCATCCCATCTTACTCCTTCTTTCCTGATCTTTATCTCCTCCTCCCTCTTCTCCTTCTCTTTCTCCCCTGCTCGTTATCCATCTTCTCCCCTCTCTTTCGTCTATTTCTCCTTCTCCTTCTTTCCTGCTCATTATTCATCTTCTCCTTCTCCCTTTCTGCTGATTCTCTCTCCTCTCCTCCTGTTTCTCCTTCTCCCGCTTGTTCCAATGTTCTTCAAAACAGCCCCGCTTGGAACCGAATGCTATGTGCCAAATCCTCCCTCCCAGTATAATCTGATTAGCAAGGCGATCACGCTTGGCTCTGGCTGTAAATAGGGTCATTTGTTATAAGCCTTTCGCAGAGCTTCTGGCTGCCAACCAATCTTTACCTTTAAAACATCAGGGGGGTTGTAGATCACATGGTGCAGCCCCAGAGTTTTGTGCTGTTTTGTGCTTCACGGGTCGTTTGTAAACTTCAGCAGAAAATGACCTTTATGCCATGCTTTTTAGTTTTTAGTCATTCTCGAGCATCGTTTGCAGATTTCCCCCCCCCTTCTCCTGCAGCAGCTGAAGCTGAGGCTGCTAGAATACTCTGTGCTTGCTTTTCACTTAACACAGCATTTACACAGCCATTAAAGTGTAAGTGAGGTTTATAGCTAAAGCATTTACTGTCACTCCTGTTAACACGGTTCCAGCCACAGTGGAAATTCACAAGGTTTAGCAGCTCTTTCTTCCCTTTTTTTTTCTGGCTGAGAATCCTGGCAGGCAGAATTTTTAACCGAGGAAACTTTGACATTATTGGCAGATAAGTCACAAAGGATCAGCTTTAGATCAAGTGGGGGATTTTTACATGGGAAATGGAAAACGAAGAGGAGGCTTGGCTGGAAAGGATCATTTTGGTGCAGGATCCAATCTTGGGTCGGTCACCAGGATCAGAGGTTTGGTCTTCAGGGAACTTCAGGTTGTCCTCCACTTATGACCATCACTGAATCCAGAATTTCAGTTGCTAAATGAAACATTTGTTCAGTGAGCTTCGCCTCATTTTACGACTTTTCTTGCCACTTTTGTTAAGCGAATCACTGCCCTTGGCAAATGAGTAACACGGTTGTTTGGTGAAACTGGTTTCCCCGTTGATTTTGCTCGTCAGAAGGTCGATGGTCGTAAGTGTGAAAAACGGTCCTAAGTCACCTTTTTTTCAGCGACGTTGTAACTTTGGCCACTAAATGAACTGTTGTAAGGACTGCCTGTACCTCTAAAAAAACTGCACACCGTTTTTTTTCGGCTGCTTTTCTGAAAAGATGTGATTGTTGGATGAGCAGAGACAAAAACAGCCAGGGAAGAGATTTGAAGCCTGAGAAACAGGCCACTCGTCAGTCAACAGGAGGGTTGATTTACCACCAGCCATTCAAATACTTAGAAGGCGAGAGCTGGGCCACACAGGCAGATGACAGCTATTGATGTAAAAGCCAGGCATCCACACACCCCAATCAACATCTAAAAAGCCACACACAACCAGGCACTATATAAATGCCACACACAGCATAACACACACTCGGCTGGAGAGAAATTCCCTGAAGATGGGCTCTAGCACGAGTCCGAAAGTTTGAAGACAAAACCTCTGGTCCCAGATTGGATCCTGCAACAGGACACGTAGATTCGCCTTCATTTGTGACCGTTTCGGTCCATGCAATTGCTCAATACAGGAATTTAATTAAAGTATCGCGAAGAGGTAACAAGCTAACTATGCTACGTTGATCATTCAGATTGCATTTGCATCAATGGAAGAGAGTATTTGTAGCTCAGGGTTGAACTGCGGGGGGTCCCTGGTGCTCTCCGAATGCAATTTAATTGTGTAAATTTTAATTGGGCTTTAATTTAAATAGCTGGAGTTGAAAGTTATTTTAATGTGCATTTCGTTATCTCATAATTTAATTTAATTTATTTTTAATTATTTTAACTTTTATATTGCATGTTATTTTAATTCTCGGCTGTTCACCGCCCTGAGTCCCTTCGGGGAGAAGGGCGGGATATAAATTTAATAAATAAATAAATAAATAATAAAGGGCTGGCATAACCCCCCCCCCCTTTTTTTTGAGATGTTAGATTTTTAATTGTCTATGGGTTTTTAAATTTAGGCTAAAGTTGTGTAATTCTTTTGACAATTTTTAAATTTTGTATTGGGATGTTTTTATTTTGGCTGTGCACCGCCCTGAGTCCAGTAGGAGAAGGGAGGTATACAAATTTAATAAAATAAATAAAATAAAATAAATAATAAAAGACCATGAAAGCACAATGCGGCGGATATGCCCCGCTGTTTAATATTTTAAAATTCTATTTTAATAATAATAATAATGATAGTCATGATAAGTGATGATGATAATAATAATGTAATAAATATTATGTGAAATGCAATAAAACACTCTGACTAGGTGGCTCAGTGGTTAAGACCCTGAGATCAGAAAGGTCAGCAGTTCGGCGGTTCGAATCCCTAGTACAGGTCTCCTGGGTTAGACTAGATGACCTCCAAGAGCCCTTCCAACTCTACTGTTACTTTTAAACATAAATTTCTGTCTCCCATTTTATTTTTCATTCTATTTTTTTAAAATATATATGTGTGTGTGAGAGAGAGAGAGAGTGTGCATGCATACTTTGTTGCGGGGAACAAACCTAAGCAAATCAACTTTTGTATTTGATACATAAAACTTTCTTTGGAAAACAAACAGTACGACTCCTTTAAAAAAAAGGGGAGGGGGAGAGAGAGAAGAAAAATCGCGCGTGCGCAGTGAAACAAAAAAGGGAGGGAGAAAAATTGCGCATGCGCAGTGAAACTTTTCAAGCCTTGAGGGAAGGGGGAAAAAAAAGAGCGGGCAAAACCGTAGAGTTCGACTACGGGGTGGAAACGAAGCCCTGGCTCCCTTTGAAAACGCTTCTCCCGCTCTTGAGAAAGCCAAGGGGGAAAAGATACGTGTACTTACTCGGGCTGCTTCTCACGTGAGAAGGATTGTCCCTCCCGCTCTAGAGCGGCGCCCTCCAAAGGCACTTCCGCTATCCCTACCAATCAAACGACGGGACGGCCGGAAAGGGCGGGCTTTAGAGAGGCAACGAGTCTTTTTTTTTTTTTTTTGCAGTCCTCTTTCGGGGCCGCCGGGCACAATTTCCTGTCAGGATCGCCTCCGTCATGGCCAGCCAGTCTCAGGGCATCCAGCAGCTGCTTCAGGCCGAGAAACGCGCCGCCGAGAAGGTGGCCGAGGCCCGCAAGCGTGAGTGGCCCTCCTTGGCTGCGATGGGAGGAAGCGGGGCTCTTTCTGAGGGGCTGGGAACTACACCACCCATCGTCCACAGCCTTTAAGGGAGAAGGAAGGGGGATGTGTGATCTACAGAGCCTTTCTAGCCCTGCTGGTTTGGGAGCGGTAGTCCCGAAGGGTTTGGGACCCCCACGTCCAATCATCCCCAGCCGTTGAGGAAAGGGAGGTTCCAGAGTCACTACATATCCCATCATCCTGCGTGGGAATGGTCACCCATAGCCTCCCCCCCTCCCCGCCTGTTTTTTCTCCCAATTATGGTGGTCTTGGGCGGGGGGGGATTGGGGGTTGGTTGGACTACACTCCCATCGTCCCCGGCCTATAGAAGAGAGGGTTAATCTACAGTGTTTCTAGCCCTGCTTGTATGGGAGTGGTAGTCCTGAAGGGTTTGGGACCCCACGTCCAATCATCCCCAGCCATTGAGGAAGGGGAGGTTTCAGAGACACTATATATCCCATCATCCTGTGTGGCCTATGGTCACTCATAGCCTCTCCGCCTGTTTCATCCATTTGAAGAGTTTTTTCCCCAATTATGGTGGTCTTGGGCGGGGTGGGGGAATTGGGGGTTGGTTGGACTACACCTCCCATCGTCCCTGGCCCATAGAGGAGAGGGTTAATCTACAGTGTTTCTAGCCCTGTTTGTATGGGAGCGGTAGTCCCGAAGGATTTGGGACCCCACGTCCAATCATCCCCAGCCATTGAGGAAGGGAGGTTCCATAGACACTACATATCCCATAACCTCCCAGCCTGTTTCATCCATTCAAAGAGTTTTGTCCCAATTCTCTCCATGGTGGTGGTCTTTTCGGGGTGGTGTCGGGTGGACTACACCTCCCATCGTCCTCGGCCCATAGGGGGAGAGGGTTAATCTACAGCCTTTCCAGCCCAGATTGCATGGGAACGGTAGTCCCGAGGGATTGCGTCCCACGTCTCATCATCTCCCTCCCCCATCTTTTAGGAAAGGGAAGACGTAGAGCCACCACATATCCCATCATCCTGCATGGGAAGGGCCACCCATAGCCTCCCCAGAGACCTTACACTGCCTGTTTCATCTATTCAGGGTTTTTTTTATCATTTTCTTTGCATTATAGTGGTACGGGGTGAGGTGGGGGGGTTGGTTGGACTACACCTCCCATCCTCCCCAGCGTACATAAAAAAAACCCCTTAGGCTACCTTAAAACAAACCAGATCCAAATATGGCCCTGTATGGATGGATTCATGCCTTTTCCTTGCCTGCTTTTTAATGGGTCTGGGGTTTTTTAATTAGGTTATTGTGTTGTTGTATTGATTTGTGCATTTGGCTCATCAGTTGTGTTATTTACTGGCTTTTAATTAGGGGAGCTGCCCAGAATTGCACAGGAGAGATGGTCAACTCTACAAATTGAATCCACGAAGGAACTGATGCATTTCTGGATCGGAGCAATGCTATGATTTACTGATTTTGAGGGGGATGATAGAAGGGATTTGTCCTAAATTGTCTTTTTTTACAGAGAAAAACAGGTTGGGGGGTGGGATAGCATTGACTTGTCTGGAGGCTGCGTGTTTAGTTCATGTATTTATTAACCATCTCAAGGTCCATGAATCTGGAGAGTTTATAATTAAAAATAAACAGTAAACAAAATTAAACTTTCATTAAAAATAAAGAAAATTATAGGTAACATTAAGAGGAGCAAACCTACCACTGAGGATAATTGGTGGGATAATTATTAGCTTTGTGGTAGGTTTGTTTGAGGATAACCAAGAAACAGCCTCTCTAAAGACTTCATTTCTCATTTTTCCAGGTTTTAGTTACCCTGTTTGAAAGGTTTTAAGAACCACTTTAATTGGGGAAATTTCCCTAATGTGATTTTTTGCCGTAGCCGTAAACTTCCCGCATAGTTTTTCCTCCAAAGGTCAGGCTGCAACCACTTAATGCTGGTTGAGCTTTGCAGAATTTAATGGCCGGCATATCCAGAGGAAAGGTTACTATCATATATGGAATATTTTGATCAAAACCTAATCTTTGAAACATCTCCCCAAGCTATTCCCTAGCAGAGATCTTGTTTTGCATTATTTATTATTAAGAGAGCCTCCGATCCAAGGAAAGGAGACAAATTGGGAGATGGAGAGACATCCTGCCTTCCTTCTGAGAATAATTTTTGAATTTGGTTGCATAACTTACTTGTGTAAAACCAAATTTGGTTTGCAGACTTCCTGTGGTCTGCATAACGTCAGTAGCATACTGATAGTTCCCCGAGATCTACGGTGCATCAGTTTAACTTGATTAAAACAGAATTGTGAAAGTTATGGAGTGTTGGCGTATTTTTAAGTATCTGTGCTGGGAATTCAGCTTAGCTAAAACCGCTGGTTTTTAAATTGCATTTTCAGACCATGTTTGCATGAATTTTTAATATAGCGGTCTCTAGAACCTTCACCTGACATGACTTCAAGAAAGGAACTTAGTCTGGACAAGAACAATGGAGTCATATATCATGTGCTGGAAATGTTGCATTGCTAGGAAAATAATTCTGACTAATGTCAATGTTTTTAAGTCTTTAGTTAAGCCAACAATGAATGTTCAAAAACTGGATTGTCTCCACGCATCAGACTTGGTGTTTCCGGTTCTGTGGGCTAACTTTTCAGGAAAAGATGGAATTCTTAGAATTCTTTATTGGCCAAGTGTGATTGGACACACAAGGAATTTGTCTCCAGTGCAGAAGCTCTCAGTGTACATACAAGCAATAAGTGATAAATCATGATCATAGTCATCGTACAGATATATTAATCATAAATCATAAGATACAACAGTGATAGTCATAGGATACTAAATCAGCAATCAACATAAATCAGAATAGAATAGAATAGAATAGAATAGAATAGAATAGAATAGAATAGAATAGAATAGAATTTTTTATTGGCCAAGTGTGATTGGACACACAAGGAATTTGTCTTGGTGTATACGCTCTCAGTGTACATAAAAGAAAAGATACGTTC
>NW_027257457.1:0-20280 GCF_029215685.1 Pituophis catenifer annectens | reverse complement strand
CTCTCTCAACAACAACAACGGAGGAAGGAGGAAGGATTTCATATCCCAAATCACTGGTCAAACACTTCACAAGCGTTTAGGACTGTGTAATGTATCGGCGGATTATGCGAGCAGATCCCAGTAAAGTGGCCTTCTGCAGCTGACCAATGGTGATCTTGTCAGCACCAATTGTTTTTAAGTGTTGCCTAGGTCTTTAGGCATAGCACCCAGCGTGCCAAGTACCACTGGAACCATCTGCACTGGTTTATGCCAGAGTCTCTGCAGTTCGATTCTCAAATCTTGATATCTTGTGACTTTTTCAAGTTGTTTCTCGTCAATTCTGCTGTCAACGGGTATGGCAATGTCGATGATCCACACTTTTTTCTTCTCCACAATCGTGATATCCAGGGTATTGTGTTCCAAAACTTTATCAGTCTGTTATTATTATTATTACTATTACTATTACTACTACTACTACTACTACTACTACTACTATTATTATTATTATTAGTTAATCTTTAGTGAGATTCACAGCCTTTGAGGCTGGTTAATAGCTCAGCAGCTCGAGTCCTAACCAAGGACTTAGGAACTGTTAAGGTATCGTCGGAGGTTGTAAACTGTTCTGAGTAAGGTGGTTTTTTGTAGAGTCAAAATGTTCAAGTCCGGCAAATTTAGAATTTCTAAATAGCAGGGTAGCCCTTTGGGTATTGCTCCAAGGGCTCCAATTACAATCGGGACAACACACGATTTCTTTTTCCACAGTCGCTCAACTTCAATTTGCAAGTCCCGGTATTTTGTGATTTTTTTCTTGCTGCTTATCTTCAATCCATGCATCACCAGGTATTGCAATGTCAATGAACCATACACAATGAACCATAGTAATTGAGCTCGCTGCTCAATTACTTCTTTCTAATATTCTGCTTTTGTTTTAGTGGTCTTTAAAAAGCCTCCTTTATTTACTTCCTTAATCATTGGTTCTTCACTTTTCTGGATGTAATCATTCAAGCTGCGTTTTTCTTCTTCCACAGTCTGCTTTACTTGTAGGAGTCCTCGACCACCCTCTGCTCTCGGTCAACATCACTTTTAGGGTGTAAGGCATGATTCATTGTCATAAGCTTCCTTGTTTTTCTGTCCAAATTGTCTAACTCCATTGGGTCCAGTCAATTATTCCTGCAGAGTATCTAATCACAGGTATAGCCCAGATATTTATGGCTTTTATGATGTTTCCTCCACTCAATTTGGACATTAATATCTTATGAATTCACCAAATGTACTTGGCTGAAGTTAATTCCTTGACATTATTATGCATTAAGTCAGAGGCTTCTAAAATCCCCAAGTACTTGTAGCCTTCTTCTGATTTTACTGCCTTTATCATTTCTTCATTCTCTAGTTCTATTCCATCCTCTTCTATGATCTTGCTTGCTTTGGTTGCTATTGTTGCACATTTGTCAATTCCAAACTGCATACCGATGTCTTGGCTGAATTCTTTTGTGTTTTCAATTAATAAATTCAGTTCAGCTTTTCTTTTACCAAACAGCTTCAAATCATCCATGTACATCACGTGCGAGATTTTCAGTCCTTTCTTTGCAAGTTCATATCCACAGTTCATCTTCTTCAAAATGATTGTCAGTGGTAGCATTGAGAGTATAAAAAGTAGGGGTGAAAGGGAATTGCCCTGGAAAATGCCTCATTTAATTTCAACTTCACCCAGTTCTTCTTCATTAGCCATAAGTTTCATTTTCCAGAGGTTCATTGAAGATTCCATGAATTTTTGTATGTTGCTGCTGATGCCTAAGATTTCCAGGCATTTCTTGATCCAGCTATGGGGAACTGAATCAAATGCTTTCTTATAGTCTATCCAAGCCATTAACAGGTTGGTTCGTCTTTTCTTTGAGTTCTTTAGGATTAGCTTGTCGATCAGCAATTGATCCTTTGTTCCTCTTGAGTTTTTGCAGCATCCTTTCTGTTCTACAGGAAGCAAGTTATTTCTTTCCAGGTATCCATAGATTTGGTTTGCAATGATACCAGTAGGAAGCTTGTATGTTGTTGGCAAACAGGTGATTGGCCTGTTTCCAGGATCCTTTCCTTTTTCTTTATCTTTTTGGATCAAAAATGACCTTCCAGTTGTCATCCATTCATCATTTTCAGGTGTTTTTAGGATCTGGTTCATCTGGGTTACCAATCTTTTGTGCACACTTGTAAGTGCCTTTAACCAGAAGCCATGCAGCTCATCTGGTCCAGGTGCACTCCAGTTCTTCACTTTTCTTGACTGTCTTTGCACCATTGCTTTTGTTATTTTCACGTTTTCCATTTTATGCACTTTAATAGAGTCCTCAACCGGTTTGATCCATTTTGCATTTCTGTTGTGCTTCTTGTTGTTTTCCCACAAATTCTTCCAGAATTTTAGAGCTTTTTCTTTATCAGGCTTTTCATTTGTTGTTACTCCGTCTCCATTTTCTAAGCTCTTATAAAACTGGTGCTGATTTGCTCTGAACTGTGAGTTTTCCTTGAACTGAGTTACTCGGTTTTCATACCTTTTAATCTTTTCAACGATGGCAACAACCCTCTGCTTCAGCTCTTCAATTACTACTGCAATCTCCTTATTCCTCAGATCGTATCTTGCTTCCAGGCTGCTTTTGACCTGCTTGTTCTTTAACTGACCTTGCCTTAGGTTCTTCAAGTTGCTCAAATCTCCATGTACTTTTTTGATCTTCAATTCTAACCGAATTTTCCACTTAGGCTTCCCCTTCTTGCCTCTTTGATTCTTTTGTATTTTCAACCCCAGTTCTTTGGTGGTTATGACAGCTGCTGCATATATCAGTTGGTTTGTTTCGGCTAATGTAGTGGTTCGAATAGTTTGCACAGCCTCATTGACCTTTTTTAGTACATTTCTCAATTCTTTCCAGTTCACTTAGTTCAGCTTTGGCAAACGTGTTCTTTCAGCATCTTCCATTTGATGCTTTATTTTTCCAGCTAATTGAGCACTATCTGTTGGTGTTTGTTCTTTAGTGCTTCCTTATTCTTTATCTTCATCCATTTCAGTATCCTCTTCCTCCCTTTCTTCCTCAATTTGCTTTTAAGTCTGCAAATCATTCTTGATGTTACTCTTCTTTGTTGATGTACTCAGACCATTAATTGCTTTCTCTTCTATTGCTATTAATTCTTCTGTAGTGAAAAATTTGTGGTTTACGATTACACGTCGTTGGTCCATTAACCTTTGTTCACTGGTGTCACAGTCCGTATGGTTCATCTTCCATATCTGAATAATAATAATATTAAGTGTTGTTGTTGTTGTTGTTGTTGTTGTTGTTGTTGTTGTTATTATTATTATTATTATTATTATTATTATTATTATTATTATTATTATTTATTGGTTAATCTTTAGTGAGATTCACAGCCTTTGAGGCTGGTTAATAGCTCAGCAGCTCGAGTCCTAACCAAGGACCTAGGAACTGTTAAGGTATCGTCGGAGGATGTAAGCTGTTCCGAGTAAGGTGGTTTTTTGTAGAGTCAAAATGTTCAAGTCCGGCAAATTTAGAATTTCTAAATAGCGGGGTAGCCCTTTGGGTATTGCTCCAAGGGCTCCAATTACAATCGGGACAACACACGATTTCTTTTTCCACAGTCGCTCAACTTCAATTTGTAAGTCCCGGTACTTTGTGATTTTTTCTTGCTGCTTATCTTCAATTCGTGCATCACCAGGTATTGCAATGTCAATGAACCATACTTTTTTCTTTTCAACTATTGTTATGTCAGGTGTGTTGTGGACCAAGTGCCTGTCAGTCTGAATCCTAAAGTCCCACAAGATCTTGAGTTTCTCATTCTCTAAAACTTTCTCAACCTGATGTTCCCAGTGGTTTTTGCTGTACTCAAATCCAAACTTCTGGCACAATTTCCAGTGAATGATTTTAGCAACACGGTCATGGCGTTGTAGGTAGTCAGTTTGTGAAATTTTGCTGTACCCACTGATCAGGTGGTCAACTGTCTCATCTTTCTCATTGCAGAGGCGGCATTTGCTGTTGGTGGTAACATGTTGAATTTTTGCCTTCATACAGTTTGTGGCTAGGGCTTGTTCTTGAGCTGCCAAAATAAAGCTTTCAGTTTCTTTTTTCAGTACTCCTGATCTTAACCAGTTCCAAGTTAGTTTCTGGTCAGCTTTGCCTTCAATACTTTTCAAGTATTGGCCATGCAGAGCTTTGTGTTTCCAATTTTCAGCTCACTGCTCAATTACTTCTCTCTTATATTCTGCTTTTGTTTTAGTTGTCTTTAAAAGGCCTCCTTTATTTACTTCCTTAATCATTGGTTCTTCACTTTTCTGGATGTAATCATTCAAGCTGCATTTTTCTTCTTCCACAGTCTGCTTTACTTGTAGGAGTCCTCGACCACCCTCTGCTCTTGGTAAATATAATCGGTCAACATCACTTTTAGGGTGCAAGGCATGATTCATTGTCATAAGCTTCCTTGTTTTTCTGTCCAAATTGTCTAACTCCATCTGGGTCCAGTCAATTATTCCTGCAGAGTATCTAATCACAGGTATAGCCCAGGTATTTATGGCTTTTATGATGTTTCCTCCACTCAATTTGGACATTAATATCTTACGAATTCGCCAAATGTACTTGGCTGAAGTTAATTCCTTGACTTTATTATGCATTAAGTCAGAGGCTTCTAAAATCCCCAAGTACTTGTAGCCTTCTTCTGATTTTACTGCCTTTATCATTTCTTCATTCTCTAGTTCTATTCCATCCTCTTTTATGATCTTGCCTGCTTTGGTTGCTATTGTTGCACATTTGTCAATTCCAAACTGCATACCAATGTCTTGGCTGAATTCTTTTGTGTTTTCAATTAATAAATTCAGTTCAGCTTTTATTATTATTATTATTATTATTATTATTATTATTATTATTATTATTATTATTGAAAAAGTTTTACAATTACATTTTCTCCCCAATTCCCCCCCAACCCTCCCAGACCTCCCTAACCCTCCCTAATCCCCCCAACCCTTCCCTCCCCCCCAGACTTCCTCAAAAAGTAATCCAAATCAAAATCCCCTTTTTATAAAACTTGAACCCGTCCACCCCCTGTATATTTTTCACATCTTCACAAGTTCTATTATTATTCTATCCCTATATAATACTTTCAGTTAAAAGCTATCTGATATTTTTTAGTTTGATATTTATTCTGCACATAATCTATCCACTTTTTCCACTCCCATACATAAGTCTCTTGTGAGCGATCTTTTAAATATGCTGAAATCTTCGCCATCTCTGCAAAACTGGCCATCTTCAAAGTCCATTCTTCAATAGTAGGCATAGCTTCATTTTTCCAATATTGACCTATCAGTAATCTCGCTGCAATTATCATATACAATATCAACTTTGTTTCACCCAATGTAAAACCCTTAGCTATACCTAATAAAAATAATTGTGGAGAAAACTGAATTTTTTTCTTCAAAACATTCTGCATGACCCACCAGATTTTTATCCAAAAAGCCTTCACTTTCTTACAAGTCCACCACACATGATAATATGTGGCAACTAGGCAATCACATCTCCAACATTTTGGTTGAACATTAGGGTACATGCACGACAATTTCTTAGGATCTAAGTGCCATCTATAAAACATTTTGTAAAAAATTTCCCTCAACTTCTGCGACTGTGTGAATTTAACATTCTGAACCCAAATTTTTTCCCATGTTTCCAACATCACTGGTTCTGCAAAATTTTGTGCCCACTTTATCATGCAATCTTTAACCAATTCAGTTTCTGAATCCCTTTCTAACAAAACATTATAAACCCTTTTAATATGCATTGGACCTTTCTCTTTTATATGTCTAACCAATTCTTCCTCATGCATCATTATACCGGTTTTTTGGTCCTCTTTCCATCTCAATTGAAGTTGATTATACTGTAACCAAGTTAAATTAATCCCTTCTTCCAACAGCGTTTCTAAAGTCTTCAGTTGCCATCTGCCCGCATCTGCAAAAAGAACTTCTTTATATAAAAACCCCCCGAGTGACATTATATTTATATTCCACATGATATGACCAAGATCCAGCCATAACGGTATTTTGTAATCCCATTTGAGTCAGTGCTTCTTCCAAACTCTCATCAAAGAGTCTCTAAGTATGTGGCTTTTGAATACTTTATCCACTTTGTTCTCATAAAATAAGTAAGCATGCCAACCAAATTCAAGATCAAAGCTTTCTATATTCAATATTCCAGTCTTTTTCCTTCCAAACCAATCACTTGCTTGTGTCAAAGCTGCTGCTTCATAATATAATTGTAGGTTTGGAAGTTTAAGGCCTCCCCTTTCTGGAACATCTTGCATAATTTTCAGTTTATCTCTTGGCTTTTTCTCATTCCAGACAAACTTATCCAGTCCTCTTTGCCATTCTCTCAGTTGTTTATCACTTTTAAGCACCGGAATCATTTGAAACAAAAAAAGAAATCTTGGCAAAATGTTCATCTTAACTGCTGCTATTCTTCCAAGTAGAGACAGCTGCAGTTTTTTCCAGGTCTCCATATCTTTCTGTACGTCTCGCCACAACACCTCATAATTATTTTGAAACAGTTTCGTATTTGATTCTGCAACCTGAACTCCTAGATATTTAACCTTTGGTATATTTCAAAACCTGCCTTGCTTTCAAGTTCCTGTTTTCGATCTTGTGTCATATTTTTAACTATCATTTTAGTTTTTTTCTGGTTCAATCTAAATCCTGATACTGTACCATATTGTTCTATAATGTCTTTCATCTGGATTATTGATTCCATCGGCTGTGTTAGGGTAACAACCAGATCATCTGCAAATGCCCTTATTCTGTATTCCTCTTGCCTTATCACTATTCCTTTCAAGGTGCTCGAGTCCCGTATTGTATTCAACAAGACTTCTAATGTTAAAATAAATAACAATGGGGATAACGGACAACCTTGTCTTGTTCCTTTTTCAATATTAAAGTCTGTTGTCAAACTTCCATTAATAATAATCTGTGCCTTTTATTCTTGATAAATTGCTGAAACCGCCTGTATAAATTGATCCCCAAAGTCCATCTTTAATAGAAAGTTTAATAGAAAATTCCAATCCACTCTATCAAAGGCCTTCTCCACATCCAAGAAAACCAGCACTGCAGGGATCTGTTTGTTCTTCTCGAGATATTCCAATAAATCCATAACTTGCCTTACATTATCCTTCATGTATCTGCCTTCTATAAATCCCACTTGATCACAATGAATCACCTCTTGTATAACTGGCATCAACCTGTTGGCTAATACTTTTGCAAATATTTTATAGTCATTATTCAGAAGTGATATTGGTCTAAAATTCTCAGGTTTTTTAGGACCTGTTTGCTCTTTCGGTATCAATGAAATATAAGCTGTTTTCCATGATGGGGGTATTTTACCCCCTTGTTGTATACTACAAAATAGATCTTTAAGATGTTCAATCATTTCTGCTTGTAAAGTTTTATAATACACCGCAGTTAAACCATCCGTCCCAGGAGCTTTAGCTGTTTTCAATTGTTTAATTGCGGCAATAATCTCCTCAGCTGTTATAAGATGATTCATTCTCTCCTTTTGTTGATTAGTAATTTTTATGACTCTTTTATTTTCTAGATATTTCTCTATAAGTCCATTCTGTGTATCATCTTTGGCATATAATTTAGTATAATAATCTACAAAAACTTCTTTAATTAATTTTTGTTGAGAAATTTCCTTCCCTCCAGTATCAATACTATCAATGATCCGTGTACTCTGCTTCTTCCTTAGTGTATAAGCCAACCATCTGCCCGGTTTATTAGCGTTACAAAATGTGTTATGTTTCACAAATTGTAAATTTGTTGCTGTTTGTTCTGCCATAAGCATTTGAAATTGATCTTTCAGAAGTTTTATTGCTCCTCGTATTCTTTCATCTGTTGGGTTTTTTATAAGTAACTGTTCTTTATTCTTTATTTCTGCTTCCATTTCAGATCTTTTCTTTTGTCGATTTAATTTGTGTTTAGAATTCATATGGATGAGTACCCCTCTCATATACGCTTTACTTGCATCCTACACAATTTCAATAGGGGTACCCTTATTCAAGTTCATTTCAAAAAATTCTTTCATCTGCTTTTTAAGTTCTGTTATATTCTTTTCATATCTAAACAGATTTTCATTTAATCTCCATGATCTTCTCTCAGTCTTTCCCATCTCAATTTCTATCCATACCGGGCTATGGTCAGTTAAAGTCCTTGGAAAAATCTTTGTTCTTTTTGTTTTTGCAAGTAGGTCAGCTGATAGTAAAATAAAATCAATCCTAGAAAAGGATCTGTGTCTATCTGAAAAAAAAGTAAAGTCCAATTCTTTTGGGTTATGTATTCTCCAAATATCTTTTAATTCCAAATCTTCTTTCATATCAAAAAAAAGTCTGTGGTAGTCTAATCCTTGACTTCGCCGAACTCTTTTTATCTATTTTAGAGTCAATTACTCCATTCCAATCTCCCATAATTAAAATAGATCTATAGTCCCATTGCAATATTTTAGAATGCAAACTTTTGTAAAAATTGTCCTGTTGTTGATTAGGAGCATAAATTCCAATCACTAGAATTGGGCCACTTGCTGTGCGCAGTTCAATTGCTATAAACCTACCACATTCATCTGCTTCTATAATTTTAGCTGACAGTCTTTTATTTATATAAATAACCACACCATTCTTTTTTTCCAAATTTGAAGCTATAAAATGTGTTCCTAATCTTGAATTTATCAGATATTTTTGGTCTTGTGTTCTAACATGAGTTTCTTGTAAACAAATTATATCATTGTTAAATTGTCTCAAGTATGTAAATAATTTCTTCCTTTTCTGTGGTTAATTTAATCCATTCACATTCCAAGATAAAAACTTAATTGTCATGTACACTTTTTTGAAGCGACAAGCACATTTGCCGAAGTTTTTCCGAGTCGGTAGTCTTCAGCTTTGCTCCCCCCATGGCTTCACATTCTTGTATATTACCCTTGACTCCTTTCTTATATTGGCTTGGGCCTTTCCTGTTGTTGTTTTTCTTTGAGTTGCTTAGAAATTGCTCGAGTTATACGCTGATCTTTAGCTTCACACATCCGGGCTAGGTCCAAAGCCACTTCTCTTGTAGTCTTAGGTGGTTCAGTCACAATTTTCGAAGGAAGATCTAGCAGGGGCTCATCCAGAAAACCTCCTGTAGCTCCCTGCATTTCCATTACCTCTAGTTCCAGCTGCTTAGGCTGCTCTTCCATCTCTCGCTGAAATTGCTTCTCCTTATCACTCTCCTTTATCTCCAACACAGAAGATGTACGTGGGAATGGTGAGCTCTCTTTAAAAACATTAGAATAAAATTCTTCCGCCTTCTCAACAGTATTTAATCGGTATCTTTCTCCCTTATACCGCAAGATTATACCAGTTGGAGCATCCCACCTAAATGGAATTTGTTGTTTTTTTAATTCATTCACTAGAAATCCAAAATCCTTTCTATCTTTTAACATCTTAGGTGGTAGCTCTTTATAAACTCCAATCTCCTTCCCCTCCACTTGCACAGCAGAGAGAAAAGACTTTTGCAAAATATCATTTCTCATTTTTCTATCTGTAAAGTATATCACCACATCTCTGGGCAATTGTCTTTGTCTGGCCACCCATGAATTCACTCTGTACACTTTATCCATTTTGCAAAAAATCTCTTCAGGGCTAATCTTTAACAGCACAGCTAGAGCATCAGCACAAGTCTGTCTCAGGTCTTGTCTATCATTCTCTTTTAAGCCTCTCAGCCTTATGGCAAATTCCATAGACCTGAACTGCATCATTGTGATCTCATTTTCAAGTCTCTGCATTTTATTGTCAGCATCAAAGATTTTATAATCAGTCTCCTTCATTTTAACATCCATTTCTGATCTAAATTCTTCCACCTTAGCATCAGTTTTAATAATTGCTTCTGACAATCCAGTCACCACTGTCATTAATTTTTGGGTCACCTTGTCATATTTTTCTTGCACCACCTCTTTGATTTCTTTAATCTCCTGCTTAATTTCCTGTTGTGACTTTTTAAATTTCTCATCCAAATTTTCATCTTGCCTCATCAAAGCCTGAGCAATAAAATCCTTTAAACTTTCAAGATCAATCTCTTTTTTCTGGCTTTGCTGGCTGGGAGGCTGCTGTTCAGGTTTGTGTTTGGGGGATCCCCCCCCCTGCTGCCTTCACTTCCTGTTTAGTCTGCTTAGAAGCCATCCTGCAACGTAGCCTAGCTTTTCCAAAAAAGGAAATCCTTTTTCCCTTTCCTCCACCACAAAGTCCTCTAAAAAATTCCCCCAGGTTTAGTCAAATTAAAGGTGAAATTGAAGCAAAATCAGGCTTGTTTTAAAAAAGATTTTCTTTTCCTCCACTTGTTGCAGTCAGTGCTACTTTGTAACTTGTTGAAATAACTTTGCTAATCCACTCTCGCTTTCAGCTCGTTAACGCTGAAGCCGGGCACCATTTTTAAGAGACTTTCACTCATTCACTCTTCTGTTTTAAAATTAATCACAGGGCTAGTAATACTTGCAGTTTCGTGGTTCAAGTTGTTATTCCACCCTGGTTGTTTGAATTTGCTTTGTTTTCAGTAGAAAGGTTGCTCCTGCCGCCTTGTTCTACACTGGGTAGACTCGTCCCACGCTGTCCGGAGTCTCGGTGAGCTGAAAGGGAGCCACGCCTGTTTCCTCCCCAGAAGCAAAGGGTAGCTATTTGGGGGCTCACAGGGGCTCAACCTGCTTCTCACCAACTCTATTCCGCTAATCCTTGAGGATTCGGGAACTTCCAAGCCTCTTCTCTTGATCGAAGCAGCTCTGACAGGCAGCGGGGCTGGCGGTCCAAAAATGGGACCGTCTTTCGGCGATAGGAAGCAAACCCCTATTGTGATTATTCTTGACTTGATATTTATTTATTTACCAATTTCTATGGCTGCTTATTATAATCTAATTGACTCCTATTTATTTGTAATATTTATATGGCTCTCCATATTATATTAAATAACAAAAGATGAAAATCCTTAAAAAGCACCAAACGTCATAACAAACTCAGTACAAAACGACAAATACCAGGCTCATCTCTCCTTCCAACTCAGCACCTGAAGCATCAGGACTTAGAATCAGAATAGAGCTGGAAGGGACCTTGGAAGTCTTCTACTCCAGCCCCCTGCTCAAGCAGAAGATCTATAGCATTTCAGACAAGTGACTGTCTAGTCTCTTCTTAAAAACCACCAATGATGAAGCACCCACAACTTCTGAAGGCAAGTTGTTCCACTGGTTAATTGTCCTCATTGTTAGGAAGTTTCTCCTTAATTCCAGGTTGCTTCTCTCTTAGATTCCAACCATTGTTTCTTGTCCTGCCCTTTGGTGCTTTAGAGAATAATTTGACCCCCTCTTCTTTGTGGCAGCCCTTCAAATACTGGAACACTGCTATCATGTCCCTTCCTAGTTCTTCTTTTCTCTAGACTAGCCAAACCCAAATCCTGCAACCATTCTTCATATGTTTTAGTCTCCAGGCCTTTAATCATTTTGGTTGTTCTTCTTTGCACTTTTTCCAAAGTCTCAATATCTTTTTTATAATGTGGTGACCAAAACTGGATGCAGTATTTTTTTTTTTAATTTGATTTATATGCTGACCTTCTCCAGAGATTCAGGGCGGCTTACAATGGGTTAAGCAATAGCCTTCATACTTTTGTATATTTTATACAAAGTCATCTTATTGCCCCCACAATCTGGGTCCTCAGTTCACCTCCTTTGAAAGGATGGAAGGCTGAGTCAACCTTGAGCCTGGTGAGATTTGAACTTGCAGTAATTGCAGGCAGCTGATGTTAATAACAGTGCTTTAGTCTGCTGCACTACCAGGGCTCTTTCAGACTTAATAATGTGATCTTATTAAGGCTTTATAAAGTGGTACTAATACTTCACTTGATCTTGAGTCTAAGCCTCTGTTTATACAACCAAGAATTGTATTAGCTTTTTTGGCTGCTGCCACACACTGCTGGCTCATGTTTAAGTGATTGTCCACTAGAACCCAAGGTCCCTCTCACAGTTACTGTTTTTGAATCAGGTTTTGCCTAATCTGTACTTATAACTTTGATTTTTCCTGGTGTAAAACCTGGTTTTTCTCCACATTAAATGTAATGTTTTTGGATTGTTCAAGTCTGTCAAGATCTTTTTAGATCCTGAGTTTGTCTTCTGGAGTGCTGGCTATTTCTGTCATCTTGGTGTCATCTGCAAATTTGATGAGTCCCTCGTCTATTCCCTCATCTAAGTCATTTATGAAGATATTGAAGAGTCTGGGCCTAAGACAGAACCTTGTGGTAACCCCCTGCTTACTTCCCTCCGTGTAGATATAGTACCATAAGGACTACTCATTAAATACGGTTTGTCAATCAGATACAAATCCATCTGATGGTGATGCTGTCTATCCCACATTTTTCTAGCTTACCAAGAAGTAGGTTGTAGTCTATTTTGTTGAATACCTTGCTGAAGTCTAAATATACTATGCCCATAGCATTTCGCTGGTCTACTGATTTAGTCCCTTTGTCAAAGAATGAAATAAGATTGGTTTGGCATTATCTGTTTTTAACAAACCCATGCTGGCTACTACTTATAACTTTATTTGTTTCTAGATGTTCACAGATCTGTTTTTTGATTATTTTTCCCCAGTATCTTCCCAGGTATTGATGTTAGGCTGATTGGTCTGTAGTTTCCCAGATCTGTTTTTGTTTGTTTGTTTGTTTGTTTGTTTGTTTGTTTGTTTTTGAAGATGGAATTCACATCAGCTCTTTTCCAATCCTTTGGTAGTTCTCCGGGCTCCAAGATTTTTTAAAGATATGATATAATGGTTCTGAGATAACATCTACCAGCTCCTTCAGAACTTTGGGATGTAATCCATCAGGTTCTGGTGATTTATATTCAGCAAGATCAGACAGGTGTACCATTTTCTTGCTTATTTTAATTTTTATTTCTAGTGTCTCTTTTACAGTTATGTTTTTGATAGGTTGTGCTATAGTTTCTTTTCGTGTGAAGACTGATGCAAAGAATGAGTTAAGCAGCTCTGTTTTCTCTCTACTGCTTGTTACTTTGTTGCCATCTTCTCTCTTTAGTGGACTGACTGTTTCCTTGACTTTTTTTCTTATTATTTATATGTTTCTTATTATTTATTAGTATCTTTGAATTTTGTTACAAGCCTTTGCTCATTCTGAACCTTTGCTTTCCTGACTTCATCTTTGCAGATTCTGGATATTTGCTGATATTCTGCCTTGGTTATGTGTTCCTCTTTCAATTTTCCTTTCAGTTGATCAGATAGATTTTTGTACAACCTTGCTGGTTTCTTCTTGGATTTCCTGTTTTTCTTATTTATTTAGCCTTCTGGAAGACAAGGAGGGTAGGTATGGAATTGACTGGCTGAGAGTTAAGAACTTTTGAGCAGAACTTTATTCAACTCCTCCACATCCAATTATTTTTGGTTCAAGAGGAGCCCAGAATGATATAACTTGAGGCTCCTTTCCAACACTCTCAGATGTCTTCCCAAGCTTAACATATGGTTGTAGAAGTTCTATCTCTATCTAAAAGCTTCTTGACAACATATTAAAATTGCCAAGATCTAGCATCTTACTTTAGATTTTATGTATGAACTGTCTAATGAGCATCAGTTAACAATTTTTTGTAACAAAATATACTTACACATTTTTAGAAACTAAAAATTGAGGTATATTTAACATATAGAGTTAAAACATGAAAAAAGCAGTGATTACTTCATATTTGGGTCCATATGGTATCATTAAGAGTAGCTTTCATATTTCTCAATGTTTCATTCCAATTAAACTTTAACCACAAAGTATATTTGAAATATTATAATCAACATGAGATGAAAGGTCATTTTGCCAAGTGAGTACCACATGTCTACCTCCTCACAACTTCCCTCTTAAAAATGGAAACCAGAATCAGACCATTAGTATAAAATATTGTAAATTTCAGCTTGCTGATATTCATGAACTGACATTTGTTTCTCTACATATTTACACAACTCATTCCCATCTGTTCAATAGAAACAAATTTTTTGCTAACATAAAGTGGTAGCCTGTTTTACTGGCCTATGGCTCATATAGTCATGAGATTTTTTTCTGATACCTAGCCTTTTACTCTGGATTTCATCCTGACTTCTACTCCCTTTTCTGTGTGACATCCCTTCAGATTTTTTGACAACTGCTATATTTCCCTTTTGTTTCATTTCTATAGGTCTAAAGATATCCAGGTGCCTTTACCATTCTGATATCCCTCTTTTGAACATGCTCCAGTTTATCAATGTCCTTTTGAATTATGGTGCTATACCTGAATACAATACTCTAAATGAGTCTCTATTCAGTTGCAATCATCATTTATTCTAAAGAGAAAATAAGAAGAAATGGAACTGGGGTTATCCTTATTATACGTACAGTACCTTGCGAGCAATTAAACATATCCCACACCTAAGACAGCTTCTTTTCAGAAATCTGGAGGGCCTCTATCCCTTGGTGTTCCAGAAGGCTATGAAGACTTGCATATTCCCACAAGCACTGGGCCAGAATAAGGTTTGAGCCCATCATATATATTTTTGGAATGAGACTATCGCACTTTGGCTGCATGTGAAATTTTAACATCATGGAAGTTATGTTACGCAGTCATGCAGGCTAACTCTGCCATTCGATTCTGACCGCCTTAACATTGACTCTGCCTTCCATCCTTCTGAGATTGGTAAAATGAGGACCCAGATTGTTGGGGACAATATGCTGACTCTGTAAACTGCTTAGAGGGCTGTATGTCGGGGTTCCAAGTAATAGATCCATTGCAAGCAAAACCTCTGAGGCAGGTGAGTTCCTCAAAGAATAGCTTTATTGGAAATATCATATTGGCATATATCTTTTTTTTTTTTGACAAGTTGTATTGGTTCCCCCCAATACACACCCACATATTTTTTGAAACAGAGTATTGACCATATCATATCATTTACAATTTATCATATCCAAGTATATTTTACTTAATTACACTTTCTGCCAAAGTGTTCTTTTTCCATATTTGAATCCAATCTTAATTTTTCTATACTATAAACAGTATCTTCTTTCACCCTCAAGTTTTATTTTTTCCATTCTTAATCATATACATTCCCCTTTAATTTTTTAATAATTCATTCTTTAATTTAATATATTTAAACATGTACGGGATGCCTTTCTTCCATTTCATCTTTTTTTTGTTTTACAGCAATCTTTCTTCTCTTTCTCTTCCTCTCCCTCCCTTCTTTTATCCTTTCTACCTTCTTCTTCCCCCCTCTCCTATTCCTTCTCTGCTTCCCCTTCCCTTCTCCCCCTCCTCCTTTCCTCATCCCTATCTAACCTTCTCTCCTACTCTTATTCCCCTTACCTTTCTTCCTCTCCTCTTCTGTTCCTCTCTCTCTTTCTCCCTTCCTTCAATCTCCCTACTCTTTCTTGTGTCTCTCTCTATTGCTGTATTTTTACATATAAACCATTCTGTATCTGCTGGTCTACTTACAACATTTTCTTACATCATTTATTTAACATTTCAATTTCATTTCTTACTTTCAATTTCCTTTGTTTTTTCAATCTTTAGCACACATTTCTTTACTTTCATTTCAATTTTATGTCTTAATTTCAATTAAATATTCCCCTTTACAGTAATCTATATATTTTTCAGTTTATTTCTTACATACAACTTTTACTACTAATGCCATCCCCTTAAATCAACATATTACTGCTTTGATTCCTTTCTATTACATTTTTTTCTTTTCCCTTTTAACCATTTTCTTTTAAGCTCTCCTGAATTCCATTTCTTAATATTTTCTCCCCTTTCTCCCATTCATTTATTTCTTTCTTCCTCTTTTTCTTTTTGTGTTTATTGTATCCTCCTTCCTGCATCTTTTCTCTAATTTTTAACTTTATTACCCTTTTAGTTCTCCCCCTTACCCTTTTCCCATTTCCTTCTTCTTTCTTCTTTTTTGAGAGATATTTATTTATTTATTTATTTATTTATTTATTTATTTACTTACTTACTTATTTATTTATTTATTTATTTATTTATTTATTTATTTATTTATTTATTTATTTATTTATTTTATTGAATTTCTATACCGCCCTACTCCCGAAGGACTCAGGGCGGTGAACAGCCATGAAATAAAACACATACATATAAAAATTTAAAATCGAATAAAATGAATTAAATAAATTTGGCTGAATTAATACCCATGATTTAAAATACCCATATTTTAAAACACATTAAAATTTAAAATTTGCACTTAGAAGGGAGAAGATTCCCTCCATCTATTTTTATTTTATCACTGTTAATCTCAGTGTGATCATCTATATTTTTCCTTCAATTATTTTCTTTCCAACATTATATTCTTGCTTCTCATTTATCTTTTGTCTTTCTTTCTTTTTATATTCTATCCAATCTTCCACTTCTTTGTTTCCCTTAAATGCTTCTCACACTTTTTGCAACATCTTCCTTAACTCCTCATACTCATGCTCCCAATTTTCAATTTAAGAAGAAATAGCTTTTATTTTAACTTATTATATAGTTCGAATTCAAGTCCATTTCTTTTCTTCCTTCTTTCCAAATAATATCCAATTCAGATAGTCCTTTAAGCCTTCCCAGTTCCAGATTTTATTCTTTCAACTTCTTTTTGTAATCTTACTGCAGCTGTTTAAACAAATACTTCTCAGGTGGCTTCTCATGCTGATTTAAGTGCAATATTTCTTTTCCACCAGCAGATGACTCTCTCCAATCCACAAATCCCCAGGCAAAAGTATCAATTGTAAAATCACAAAAGGAGTGCTTCCTGTTCTTCAATTAGTTCCTTTTGTTGTTAAATAAATGCTTTCTCTCAGTTTCCTTTTCTTTATATTATTCTTAATTTTTTCCAAGTCCAATTTAAATCCGGGTGGTTTAAGGTCCAAGCCCTTTTAGGGCTTTCATTTTTAAAGTTCCTCTTTAATTTTTTTCCCCTTCGTTTTAAATTCCCGGATGCCAATTAGCCACTTATTTCAGGTTGGGACCTCTTTTAAAGTTTAAAAATATTTTCTTCTTACCTATGAGTTCGCCAATCACTCATTTGGTAACAATACTCTGTTTCATCACCGCTCCTGCTCAGTTCTTAATCTGGTTGTCCCAGCTTGTAGGGGCTGTTTCAATGGCCGCCGCCACCAGGTCAAAGAGCTGCCTCCGACCTTTCAAGGAAACTTGCCTGTTCCTCTTGGTCTTCCGAGGCACTTCTCTCTCTCCCCCATCCCTACAAGACGGATCCGGTCAGAAGACTCCCCAACAGCGGTTTGTCAGTTTGGGTTTTCGCGAAGCTCACGGAGCTTCGCTAGTCCCCAACCAGTATCACTCTGACGCTTCCGGTTTCTCCATATTGGCATATATCTGATAAAAACCAACCATGACGGTCCCCTTGATTTTCACCTAATTAAAAGTAAAAGTTTTTCCCTCAACCCCAAACATTCAGTCACATCGCCTAATCAAGGCAATGTCCGCTGGTCTGGTAACATTACTCCTTCTTCTGGCCAGGCGTGAGAACATCCTTGGTTCCCAAGAGAAAATATTTTATTTTGACTACACAACCCCAGCTATCTCTAATCCCCCGCTTCCATATCCCTCACTCCAGTGTGACAACACTGAAGCTTCAAGATGGCTTCAGCAAGGTCAGCTTCAGGGTTGACACAGTAAAGCACTATGAAGCAGTATATAAGTCCAAGTGCTATTGCTATTGCTATTGCTAATGCTAATGCTAATGCTAATGCTAATGCTAATGCTATGTTATTGTTGTTAGCTGTCCAGGATTATATTATATATGATAAGTGGACGTATAAACAAAATAAAATATACAGAACCTAAAGGCCTTAAGGAAACACTGATGACATATTTAATCTCTTCTCTCTTCTTACTTTGCCATATGTGATTCTGAAGAAACCCATTACTACCACATTCAATTTAATTTCTGTTTATCTTCGCATGTTGTACAGGTAGTCCTCGACTTACAACAGTTCATTTAGTGACCATTCAAAATTATAATGGCACTGAAAAAAGTGACATGATTGTTTTTCACACTTACAACAATTGCAGCATCCCCATAGTCATGTGATCAAAAATTGGGTGCTTGGCAACTGGTTCATATTTATGACAGTTGCAGTATCCTGGGATCATGTGATCCCCTTTTGTGATCTTCTGACAAGCAAGGTCAATGGGGAAACCAGATTCACTTAACAACCAAGTTAGTAACTTAACAACTGTAATGATTCACTTAACAACTGTGGCAAGAATGGTCATAAAATGGGACAAAACTCACTTAACAAATTTTCCCTTAGCAACATAAATTTTGCACTCAATTATGAGGACTACCTGTACCTAATTCTCATATTCAGGGGGTTTATATACATTCAATTCTCATCCAGCAGTTAAGCATATTCTTATTCACAGTTGTTTTCACTTCTTTTGACAAACATTCATTCCTTATAGTAGACTATGTAATAACTACTACCCTTCTACCAGCTTTTGCACATTTTTAACATTTGCTGCATTTTTTTGACTTTTCAGCTAAGAACATGGTATGGTGGCGTGCAAAAATGCATATCTGTACATAATTCCAACCAATGTACCTTTAACATTACTACAAGCAGTTCTTATGCATGTATCCATAAATACTCTATATCAGAAAACTAAGGAGACATTGCTTATGTTTCCTGCTTAGAGCTGAACTATTTACTAAGAATTTCCAGGTGTGCTTTATTTCTATCATACATTATCTTATTACATTCAGCATCCAACCTTCATTCCATATTCAAGCAAAATGTTTCATCATTCAAGCTTAGTCATATTATTTCTCTAAATCACTGTGTAATAAACTTTCTTGCATTCACACAAGGTAAAAGTATTCAGCAGCAACAATGCTTTTTTTTTTTTTTGCAAATCCTTATTTCCTTGTATAAATTTTATTTAAATATTAACAACTCTTTTGTAGAGTAGATGCAAATCTAGCCACTATTGATATTTTTAAGAGAATATATAATCTAGTAATATTCTTCCTGGGAAAGTGGACTAGATAGGCAGCAGTGATTGATTATGATCACTTATGACTGCACATTCACTTACAGACAAGAACTAAAATATTCTGTGGCATACTTTCAACAATTATACTGAAAATTCTTAACTAATACAAATTCCAACTTTATCCTTTTTTCACATTTATATAATAATACATCTGTGTACTCATCTACACACAATTCAAGTAGACTTCCAGTGATTCCAGCTCCTTTTCCCTTAATAGAATTTATTCAAAATTTAGGTACCATATTTTTCAGAATATAAGAGGCACCTTTTCTCCCCCAAAAAAGAGGGTGAAAATCTGGGTGCATCTTATACTCCGAATGTAGCCCCGCCCAGCCTTGCAAATGGAGATTTCAGAGGCTGAAAGAAGCCTCTGAAAGAAGCTTCAGAAAAAAAGCCTCGGAAAGGTTTTTATATAAAATAAAATGGAAAGCAACAAAAGAATTAGTAAAGGTTCTAACCAAACTATGCTAACAAATCTGGAGAATGACACAATAACCAATAGATCAGAAGAGGTTAATCTATTTACCAACACCAAAAAAAGGAGATTGAACAGAGTACAGATAGTCCTTCAGAATAAAAGCCTCTGAAAGAAGCTTCAGAAAAAAAGCCTCTGAAAGAAGCTTCAGAAAAAAAGCCTTTTTTTCTGAAGCTCTGTTTCAGAGGCTTTCAGAGGCAGAAAAAAAACCAAGGCACAGAGCTCACAACCAACGAACCTGTTGCTAAAATGCACCTCTGGGAACAGCTGATTGGGAGTATTCTGGGAGGCCAATCCACCCACCAATCAGCTTTTTTCTTATCCCCCCCAAAAAAAACTCTAAGGTTATACTCCGAAAAATATGGTATGTCTAAAAACTGATGTTGAAATGCAATTATCATCAATCTTAACCTGTTTGGATAATGGTGAGGGATGCTGGAAATTATAACTCAGCAACTTTTGGAAGGCACAGTTTTACCAGTCCTAATTTGGAGGAACAATATAACTTCAATAATGTTTGGACAGTTCAGTATTCTTGAACTGTTATGTATTCCTGTCTTTGGTTTTGCTTTAATCCTGCTTTTGTTTTATGCCTTGACTATGATTGTTAATGCCTTTTGATTCCAATGACTATGCAGTCTGATGACATCTCATCTGCTTATTACTTACTTTGACTGGTTTCCACTCACTAGCATTAGATCTTGAATTTCAGACATGAGGAAACAAATAAAA
>NW_027257456.1:0-20307 GCF_029215685.1 Pituophis catenifer annectens | reverse complement strand
TAGTGTTGTGGTGCTGCGGTGTGTCCTGGCCCTTCTGAAGAGAGTCTGGACACAGCTTCTTTTGTATGTAGTGGGGTGGTTGCTCGTGATGTGTGTGTGGCTTTGCGGTAAACACAGGTTTGCACACCCACACCTGACCCATCACAGGAACCACTAATCACACAAAGCCCTTATAAACAGAAGAACCCTAACACTGACATCCCCTAAACTCTGCTGAAGATGTTACTTAGCCTGTTAATGAAACATTCAGAAACCAACGCACAAGCTCAGAGAATGAGCCTTCACCCTCATGGGTAATCATGTTATATAAATAGTAAGCAAGAAGTATGGTTTGGTATTATGATCAGTTTATAAAATCCTATCTACGTAAAGCACTTTAGGACATACCCAAATTGTGGTGATGTGGCTGGCCCTTGCAAGTGAATTTAGGGCCCTACTTTGTACATCAACGCCATCATTAATTTTTTTAAAAAGCATTACTTTTTCCGTTATATATTAGCGTGACTCTAATTTTCAAATGGGGCCTGGACTTGTTGCTATGAGTGCAAATGCTGCCAAAGGAGGATCCCAGAAGGTGGTTCTTACACAAAACTTGTTTCAGTATTTGCAATTTAGCAAAGGTCACTCTTGTCCAGGAGTAAATATGTTGGTAATATTATTCATCTGGAAATTGATTTTTAAAAATAATAATAATGCGCAGTTATGTAAAGTTTTTCTGTTTTGGGGTACATTATAAAAGGCCTGTGGCATGAAAAGTTTCATTAATAAATTAGCCTAACTAATTTATATAATAAATTATTATAATTTTATTACTTATTATAACTTTATGGTGGTTTCAGGATTTCCTGATTGACAGAATATTGTATATTGGAGTACATAATACATTATTTGAATTTGCAACCTGTGGTAAATGGAATCCCCTAGGCTAGGGAAGTGTGATTAGCTGCACAATCTTTAATATAAATAATAAATTATTTGCCTTTAATTCTCCTACCAGCTGTGGAGATAAATGAGCTAAATTGATTAAAAATAGAAAAATGGATCTAGCTGTGAGAAAACAGAATGAAGCTTTAATTAAATAGAGAAAGTAGGGAGACTTTGACTAGCTCGTAATGAAGGCAACCTAAGAAAATGCTGTTCAATTTATTCTTTGATAATGATATTCTGTCTGGACAGCGATTATCATGGTCCTTGGCTGGTAGATTCCTGTTTTTTTTCCTCCCGTTCATCTGTGCCAAGAAAGTAAACACCAATCCCGTTCCATTCCATGGGTGGTATCTTGAAGACATATGGTTTCCATGAATGGATTATTTGCATAATCATCCTCCATTGGTAATCATAGTATCTGAAAACTTATATCTGGCTCACCTTCCATCAGAGTAATGGGAAAAGGAAGAAAATATTAAAGGGCTACAAGGGAAAACTGACAGGGAGGGAGGGAGGTTAAGCCTTTTGTTGGTTTGCTAATGTTAATAAAAAACAATTCCAGTCTTTTACTGGTCTACCATGGGAAAGTCTACAGGCAGCTTAGCACAAAATAATCAGAGGTGATGGTGCATTCCCACTATAGCACAGTAGCCATTTGAACAGAGCCATTTGCCTACAGTGAAACAAGCTCAGGGAGCGGACAAAGCAGAACAGTTTGCATTAGCAGAAATTGGAAAGCACTAGTTTTGATGAAGAGAAATAAAGATAAGTGGAAGTTGTCTATGTACATTCTTGTCCTCAAGAAACCATTAGTAGGCTGCTGGGATTTGTAGTACATGTGGATGAAGCCTAGGATGGTGGCAAAAGTGCATAGAGGAATTAAAGATTAATTTTTATAATAAACATTAATAATCCAATTCTAATTTTTAAGTACATATAATTGGAAACATAGTCCTTGTAGTCCTTGATTTACAGCCACAATTGAGCCCCAAATTTCTGTTGCTCGGTGGGGCAGTTGTTCAGTGAGTTTTGCCCCATTTTACAACCTTTCTTGCCACAGTTGTTAAGTGAATCACTGCAGTTGTGAAGTTCGTAACATGATTTCCCCCTTGATTTTGCTTGTCGGAAGGTCACAAAAGGTAATCACATGACCCCAGGGCATTGCAACCGTCATAAACATGATCCAGTTGCCAAGCATCCAAATTTTGATCACGTGACCATAGGCATGCTGCAATGGTTGTAAATGTGGAAAACATTCATAAGTCACGTTTTTCAGTGCCGTTGTAAGTTCAAAAGGTCACTGAATGAATGGTTGTAAGTCAAGGACTACCTGTGATTAGTAGTTATAGACCAAATATTATCTAAACAAAAAATAAGGTGTAAGACTTCAGTAGAACCTTTGTTAGTATTCTTGAGTGTTTTGGAGGGAGTAACAAAGGAATGGTTTGAGTGTGTGAAAAGAAAGTTGTTTAATTGGCATGCAGGAGGAGTTATTAGTAATCAAGAAAGTTGAGGAATAAAAGTAGGTAGAGGCAATGGGGAATTTACTATCTCTGGAAGGGAGGTGTTATGTGTTATTTCTATTACAGAAATAATGCGTTTTTAGTTTAGATGTGATTGAATTGGTATCTCCTTTATAGGAAAACAGCTTTCTTTTCTGCATGGTTATGAATACCCGCATTGAGAAATATGAATTGTAGCAGAAAGACTTATCTATATAGTACACAGCATTTACTGAGGGTTCAAGGACAGCAACATTAGGAACATGTGGTTCTTTCTGTTCTTACCATTTATAAGAGTTTATAAGAAGTTCCATTTCTTGGATTGTCTTCCAGTTATGTCAACTGAATTAATAGCAGCATTTTTAGCTTTAGAATGGATTCACGATATCGACATTGGAAGAGTGGTAATATTGTTAGATTCTTCATCAAGGTTGATTGCTGATTTTAGTAGAGCAGTGGGATGTAAGAATGATATTGGTGAATGAAATTTGATTTCAGAACATATAAGTGCAAGTATAGAGTTTTTTTTTCCTTATTCATATCTGTTGGATCCCAACATTTTAGGGGACGAAAAAGTAGGAGAAAGATTTGTGTCTTGCGGATGTGGGTATTGCTTTGCTTTGCTTTGCTTTGCTTTGCTTTTCTCTCCTTTGGTGATTAAATGTGGGCTTAAATGGGAGAAATTAGAGATGAATGGTAGAAGTAATGAGAGTTGGAACATACTGCATCAGAGCTTCTCCCTTCTGTCCTAATTCAGTGATTTTCCAGGAAGGTTACTGCCTGGGTTGGGTGAAGCAAGTCAGTCTTTCCTGGCTCTTATTGGTCATTGCACATTAAATTGGAATCTCTTTGGAACTGTGAGCAATGCAGCAGGATTGTGTAATGCTTGTGGAACAGAAGAAACAATTGATCATCTCCTTTGACTGTTTGCATTGTAGCAACGACGGAAGTCTCTGACAGGTATTTCAGATTCCTTCCTGAAGCCTGATGCTTAGTGACAGTGATTCAACTTTGCAGATCTTGTGGATCTTTTTGTGAATGACTGGATTGGCATGTTCTTTCAGTAAGCGGCAAAAACAGGGCCTTTATTGGCCTTTCTTTCACATTATCCTGAGAAGATAATGAAATGAAGAAATGGTAGAATGTTGATTTCAAAATGGGCATACTTGCGTTGAGATTTCAGCTAGCATTGAAACCCTTTAAATGACCTTGGTCCAGAGAGCCAGGCTTTATTTGACTAATTGTGATATAGGGCTGATAGTATAGTAAACTTCATATATTGTGATAAAATGTGTACCTGGAGAAGGAGTAGGAGGGAAATCTTGGCAAGAACACCACAGTTTCTCAGAAAAGAGGTAGTATATCAGAGTTTCTTGCAGCACACACAATCAGACAATTCAGCAGGATTCAAAACTTCTTTATATATATACTGTATATATATATAATAACACATAAGACAAATATGTAATACCCATGCTGGTTTTTCCAACGTGGTAGGGAAAAGGGATTGTAGGTAAATACACAGCCCAGGGACAGCAGAGACAAGACTTATTTTATATACAGAACAGTTGAGCTAAGCCATGCCCAGCAGTGTGGGTTTCAAAATTTTTTACTACCGGTTCTGTGGGTGTGGCTTGGCGGGTGTGGCATGGCAGGGGAAGGATACTGTAAAATCTCCATTCCCACCCCACTCCAGGGGAAGGATACTGTAAAATCTCCATTCCCACCCCACTCCAGGGGAAGGATACTGTAAAATCTCCATTCCCTCCCCACTCCAGGGGAAGGTTACTGAAGAATCCCCATTTCCTCCCGATAGCTGAGATTTAGGAGGCAGAGAATAGATGTGGGCGGGGCCAGTCAGAATTTTAACTACCAGTTCTCTGAACTACTCAAAATTTCCGCTACCTGTTCTCCAGAACTGGTCAGAACCTGCTGAAACCCACCTCTGATGCCCAGGCTCCTAGCAGTCTGAACCACCAAACAGCTCCATTGGCTGATCATGTTGCTATGCCTATTCCAACTCATGAACTCTCTCACACACTGACATAGTACATTTCAGAGAAAAGCCCAAAATAAGAGACTGCACAGTCCTGAATTGGATAGGAAGGGAGGAAGAGGTTCAGGGTAGCCACACCTTAGAATCGCTCAGGATATATCTATTCGGTTAGATGACTATAGCTTTAGTCTGGTAAGATTCCGTCTATCAGGTATAAGCAAATAAGGAATTGAACTTGATTGGATTTCACAATGACATCCATTGGGCTTGGACCTGACACATATGTTATCTTTTTTCTCCTTAGAAAAACAGAGGGATATAAACATGTTAACTATCAGTGTCCGCTTGCCTCTTTCAGGAATTCTTATACATATCAGAGCACAAAGACAGATTATCCAGGGCTGATGGTAATGCTCTTTGGATCCATCCACAAAAAGGGTCATCTGGACCCTTCTCTTGTTTTGTTCTCAGGCTTCACAGTATTGGAAGTCATGGTTAAAAACCAAAGGGGCTAAGCACCGTTACTAATTTCAGCTAGGCCCATGCTGAAGTGATTTTGTGCAACTGTCTCAGTATCAAAATGAGAAGGGTTAGTTTAACCTTTTTGCAATGGAATGAAAGCTATGGAATTAAAAAAAAACCCCAAAGGCATGATGTTTTAGTTCTACAACTAAAACTCGCTTAGCTGAAGAACGTGTTGACAAGGTAGTACATTTATATATGCCCATGTGATTGCAAGGATGCTGAAAATTGATGTTCCACTACCTGGACTGAAAAAAAGATTTGAGGCTTTTCTTTCTCAGAGAAATAAAAATGATTTTGTTTTGCCACTACTACTGTGTTCCCAATCCGTTTCTTAGCTGCCAAGCCTGCTACGTGACATACACACAGTCAATACCCCCTAGCTTAGAGCATAATAAACAAATGGACACAAGAGTCCGGAAAGAGTTCTGAGCATTAATGGGTTTACAGAATTTCTAGTGCTATGACTGAATAGTGAAGTGCTTTTAATGCAGCTTCCTTCTCTAGAACAGCTATCTCTGTTCTTTCAATCAGACCTTGGTTAGTTTTTTTTCTGTCCTATGTCTAAAGAAAAACAGAAAGCCATTAAATGACATCATCAGCTTCCACATTGGTGAGTTCTGGTAAAAATCTGGATGGTGACACATTACAACTTGGTGACCAACCTTCTCAAGCAACCATGATTTACAGGTTTGAAGGCATATAGGCTATATATTATTAAAGATTCATATATTATTTTCTATTAAGTTGTGTACAGTACCAAAACAGCAGGCAGTAATATAAGAGAGTCTGTACAATAATAGCAATAGGACTTAGACTTATATGCTGCTGTACAGTGCTTTACCACCCTCTCTAAGCGGTTTACAGGGTCAGCCTATTGCCCCCAACAATCTGGGTTCTCATTTTACCCACCTCAGAAGGATGGAAGGCTGAGCCTGGTGGGATTCAAACTGCCAAATTGGAGACAGCCAGCAGTCAACAGAATTAGCTGCAGTACTGCATTCTGACTACTGCGCCACCGCAGCTCACATCAATGTTTTGAATGTTCCAACACTGGAAATTTTTAAGAAGAGATTGGACAACCATTTGTCTGAAATGGTATAGGATTTCCTGCCTGAGCAGGAAGTTGGACTAGAAGACCTCCAAGGTCCTTCCAACTCTGTTATTCTGTTCTGTTCTGTTCTGTTCTGTTCTGTTCTGTTCTACTGTTATAATTGAGTATAGATTTATGAAACTAGTACTATGTACAGCTTCCGGCAAAGAAGTCATTATATGCTTATATAAATTGTTCCAAGTGTCTGGAAAGAAGATCATGCCACCAATGTTCAACTACTCTACTGTAACTACTACCACTGCCACCACCACTATACTAGTGGATACAGTGGTTATTAGTTCTATGGCATCAAGAATTGATATTCCTGAATACTAAGCACCATGTTTACTATGGTAGATAGAATGTTTTCTAACTTAAAATGCTATTAAAAAACTAAAATTATGGAATTATTTAAGGGACTATATACAGAAATAGCAGAGACTTCATTTTCTGTTGAATGTTCCATTGGAAATGTTTATTCCACACAGCAACAGCTGGGCTTGGAGGAAAGCTGAATATTTGAAAACAATAAAGAGCTCTGCAGATCCCCAAAAAATGAATTATAGCCTGGAGTTTGGGGTATAACATGAATAAGAACTATATGTAAAAGTATAGAAATTCTGGAGAGTTAATGTTGCTGTTAATATAAGTGCAGACACGCTGTTCTGTTCTAATTTACTTGGAAGTCAATTCCACTAAATGAGAATGAGACTTACATGTAAATATACATATGAGAGCAGCCTTGTGGGAAATTTATATAAATAATAAGTGTGCAATTCTGAATGCCAAGTAGAACTGATTAAATTTTGACTATTATACAGAGAGAAAGCTGGTTTGGTGTAGTGGTTAAGAAATCAGGTGGAAACCTGGAGATCAGGAATTCTTGTCTTGTTTTAGACATGAAACCAGCTGGCTGACCTTGTGTCAGTCACTTTCTCTTAGGTTCTAGGAAGAAGAAGGCAACACCTTACCACTTACAAAAATCTTGCCAAAATCAGGCATTAGTTCAAGGAGTCGCTAGAAATCAGCACTGCCTTACAGGGACACCTCCCCACAAAATTATAAAGAGATCTTCTGCATTGATGTACTATTCCATGGGTACAAAAACTGTATAATAAAATGCAAGCTATCTTTTGGGACTGACATTTAGGGTTGAGTCTCTGAATTGGTGGGTGACACAAGACAAGTGTGGAGGACAAGTGTGTCATCCTATACTTTGGAATATCTTGCAGCCAGAGGTGAGATCCACCCCCATCCTTTGGGACTTCCAGGAGGGCCTTAAAACAGTGGCTCGGCTGGTTGCCTTGGGGTCACTCTACAATGGAGGTGGTTGGTGGATCCCACCTCTGCACCACTCATGCTCTTGGTTCTTATTTTTCATCTAATTCTTGTTAATTTTAATGTTTATGTTTATGATTTTATGTATTGTAAGTCACAGTCACTTTGTATAGTGAGATAGATGGCATATAAATGTTTTTATTATTTATTCAAATCCTGGAGACTCTGAACAAAGATGATATGATCTTGTGAAGTGAAATGGATACACACATGTAGCAACGTGAAGATGTAGATTTAAAGTGAGTGAAAACATGAAAATGTGTCTCAGAAAGTATGAATCTATGTCATTTAGATTGTTACGGATATGTACAAAAATAGGAAATCATAGACTAGTCATATTATATTCCAAGTGATTATGGAAGAACCATGGGGAGTTTGGGGGAAAAGGAATATTTTCTCAATGGATATGATCCAGGAGTGGGGGGGTGGGGGGAATGTTCTGCTAGATTCTCCATGAATAGATAGGTAGGAATAAGATGAACAAAGATGGGGCAACAAAGTATGAGTCCTGTATGGAAAGTATTAGAAGATAAGTCAATCTCAGAGTGAATGGAAAATAGGTGTATAAAAAAGAGAAGGTACTGGAGCTGTTTGGAATGGAATAAAGGATTTTTTAATATATATATTTAGATGGCCTCAGAAGACAATACCTCTAGTGTCGAGGAGGAATAGAGAGAGGACCATGGAATCCCAATAAAAGCCTCACCTCATCCTACCTGCATTCAGTTTCACTTTTACTGCTGCAATTACCATCTTGCCTGGGAGCACCCTACTCAAAAACCCCCCTGGTGGTTATGGGAGCGACGTGGCATTCCCATGTAACACCTCTCCTGCGCGAGCTGCACTGGCTCCCGGTGGACTTCCGGGTGCACTTCAAGGTCTTGGTTACCATCTTTAGAGCGCTCCATGGCTTAGGACCTGGGTACTTACGAGACCACCTTCTGTCACCAGTAGCCTCTCACCAGCCAGTACACTCTCATAGAGAGGGGCTCCTCAGGGTGCTGTCAGTCAAACAGTGTCAACTGGCAGCCCCCAGGGGGAGAGCCTTCTCTTGGGGGCACCTGCCATTTGGAACGAACTCCCCCCGGAGATACAAAGGATCCCGGATTTACGCACTTTCCGCCGTGCCCTCAAGACCTTATTATTTCAACAGGCTGGCCTGGCCTAACTTCTTTTTAATTGTTAATTTTAAATTTGTTTTAAAACAATGGGGGTGTTTTAATTTGTTTTGAGCCAAATTATTTAATGTGTTTTTACATTGTCTTTTAAAATTTTGTATTATGTGTGTTTTATCTTTTGACTGTTCACCGCCCTAAGTCCTTCGGGAGTAGGGCGGTATATAAATCCATAATAAAGTAAAGTAAAGTAAAAGTAAAGAATGATGAAGAGAAAGAGGTGGTTGATGGGGGAAAATGCACCAAACAGAAAGTTTGCAGCAAAATGAGAATAATACTGTATGTAGAGAGATAAAAATGTTTATACAGAAAAAACTAGAGTTGCAAAAAATGGAGTCAAATGAAGCAGGGAATAATTGAGATTAAAAGAGGTAGAGAAACTGCAAAGCAACCTTGAAGGAAAAAAATGATTCAGAAGTGCTTAAAGATGGCTAAACAATGAGCTTCTGGCAGAGTGAATGGAAATAATAGTAAGAGTTATAAAATTATCTGGAGTAAAACTAAAATTAAGGAATACTGGAAGGAGTATTTTAAAGATATATATGGAAATGCTAGTGATATATCAAAGAATAGACTTGATAGAAATGTTGTAGATATTATTTTACAGGAAAAATTGATGAAAAGGAAATAATAAATGCTGTAAGAAAGTTGAAAAATGATAAGGCTGCAGGTGTAAGTAGTTAATCTGAGAACAATTAAAATATGATTATGGTGTGCTTATGAAACTGTGGTTTTGTAATATCTGTATGAGGCCTGCATCAGTTAGGATAAATAGAATGCTTACTGAATAGTGGGGAATAAAATAGATATGTGTGATTTTGATTGTTTGATGCATTTAAGGAAAAATAGATAAGGAATACTTATGATGATATTAAAGGTATGTTGGTTGAGGACATAAATATATGTGCATCTTTTATGCATATTATGCCAGTGCAAATAACATAATTATGCAAATATTAGATTTTATAATTTGAATAATGAATCTATAAAGTAACAAAGACAAAGTAGTTTTGTTTGATAGAGAAAATGAAGGAATGATTGCAAGTTATTCACAAAAGCTGAAAAATTAAAGGAAATGGATGAATCTGTATCTTGTTGAAATGTTTCTAAATATGGGGAAATGAATGGAGACTTTTTAAGATCTGCAAATGCTGGTAGAAAGGTAGTAGGTAATATGTGATATATTGTGACAGATGAATGTTTGTCTAAAAAATGAAACATAACTCTGTATAAAAGTGCTTTTGCCTACTTTTTTTAAAAGTGAAAATGAGAGTTAGGCATGGCAGAAAAAATGTAAAAGAACATTGAATGTAATGGGAATGGATGACTTTATGGAGTGTTGTGTGTAATAAAACGAGAATGGATAGGTTCAAGCATAAATGTGTGCTCAAAGAATGTGGATTGAATATAAAATGAGTAAACTATGAAAATGAGTAAACAGTATGAACAAGTGATTTGGAGTGATTTGGTCTTGCAGAGAAAATGAACATGGACTAACTATAAAAGAAATGTATGAAAGAAGCACGAATGGGTTATGAGGAAGAGAAAGACCAAGAAAGTTGTGGTTGGACGGAGTTGATGAGATCCTTCAAAAAATGAGAGGGGAGAAGTTTAAACAACAAAATGTAGTACAAGAAACACTGAACACAATGAAAGCAACAATAATTTCAAAGATAAAAAAGTATGGAGAGCTTTAGTTAAAAAACATTGCTGTAAACCACATTGCTCCTTATTTCATGCCTTTGTCTTACTATTGGGGGGGGGGGGGGCTTTTTCTATATGGTGCTGTTTACTCTAAAGGGAATAGCATGATGGATACATATGTCCTTATGAAAGAAATAAAGAAAATAAAGCAACAAAAAATAAAACAGGAAACATCAGTTAAAATGTCATCAGTCACAGGTAAACATATTTCACACTGAACGTGTTGTGATATGCTATACAGATGATAAGATGAACACTCTCCTTTCTAAAGGGCTCACAGCTGCCTTCCTCAATTTTGTGACCGTCAGAGATGTAGGGACTACAATGCTCCAAATTGTCAGCCAGTTGACCATGTTGACTAAGGAGTCTGAGAAATGTAATCCCAACATTTCTAGAGAATACCATATTGGGGATGGCTGACTTCAGATGGGAAAGAGGGTTTGGGGAAAAGGAGAAGTCAAGGATCAGATAAGAACTAGAAATTAATTAGGTAATTAATTAAAAATAAAAATTCAACTTGGGTGGTGGCAAAGGGAAGGACTGTTAAGATGATGCTTTATCTTGAGTATCTACCCCTTTCCCCACCCTTGCTCTATCCTATTCTTCTTCTTCTTCTTCTTCTTCTTCTTCTTCTTCTTCTTCTTCTTCTTCTTCTTCTTCTTCTTCTTCTTCTTCTTCTTCTTCTTCTTCTTCTCCTCCTCCTCCTCCGCCTCCGCCTCCGCCTCCTCCTCTTCCTCCGCCTCCTCCTCCTCCCAAGGAAATCAAGTTTCTTATATCTCTCCCTCTCGTGGTTTTGGCAGTTTTCTCGACATAGCTTCAGCCTCTCTACCCTCTATGACTTTTTTTTGCTAGATCTTTTTTAAAAAGAGAATGCAGCAGTTTTAAACCACAATTTACATTTTTAATGAAACTTCATAACTCCGATACCCAAATGTGATGCAATATTGATAACGAGTTCTGCACCCAGCAAGCAGATTGCCCCAGAAAGCTTAAGATCTTGTGCAATACATAATAAAAATTATTTGTAATAAAAGGATCCACGTCCCTCTAGCATTGCGAGGATCTGGCTTATGTAAAGAACCTCCTTGCTTTATTACTTGGCTGCAAATGTCAGGCACCAGGAAAGAAAGGGACTTTGGGGAAAGGGACAGGGAGAAAGGGAAACCATCATCGATGTCGATCTGGAAGAGGAACTGCAGCAAAATGCAGCAAACTTCAGACTGAGATCTTTGCCTGCTGCCTTCCAGAGCACAAGAATGACCCATCTTAAGGGCACAAAGGGCCTTTTTAAAGTGGCTGTTCCCATGCAGGGTGCACTATTGCTGAACCATACATCCCAAACCTGATTCTGCTGCAAGTCCAAAGTCCTTGAGGCTTGCTTACTTTAGTGATTTTTTTTTTCTCCCGAAGACATCACTCCAAAGTCATTGTGTCAAAGAAGCTGTGAATCTGGCTGGCCGCACTGAATTGATAAGAGTTGCAGAAAATTTAAGCTTTAAATTAAAAAAAAACAAAACATCAGCCTGGATTAAAGCTCCAATCCCTAGTGAAATTTCTACAGGAGCTTCTTTTCTTGGCATTTCTAGGCCGCTTATTTTAGCTCTTGAGTTCCTGGCATCTAGGGCAAAAATATATCATAAGCCATTAGAGGTAAAGAACAATAAAAACAACCTACAAGTGTGGACTGATACAGCAAGAAAGAAAAATATATGAAAGAGCTTCAACAAAGGGGAAAAGAATACACAGTCCTTATCCAAATCAGCACACCCTTGTGAAATTCCTACAGGAATCTGTATGGTTCAATAGGATTGAGAGTTGAGTCAGATCGGCTTTTGGGGCGCCTTCCATCTCAATTATTCCACAATTTCTGTGAATGGGCTTTCAATCTATGCGGGTTGTCTGAAGCATATATACCGGTACCTGGTCAGAGCTTTGGGAAATCCTCTTGGTAAAGCTGCCCAGCATTTTGCCTTTATTAATGAGGGGGGTTCTCTGATATGCGTCATTGGCTGCTCTTAACAAAGGTGCTAGAACTGTGGCCGGAGACAGTTTTGGGAAAGGAGAACTATTGCAATAAAGAAGAAAGGGCTAACCTTCCAATTTAGCATCTAGAAAATTGGGCATCGTGCTTTGAATATGAAAATACTGTGCTTGAAGAAAGGTAGAGAGGGGAAGAGGGAGAGGACCGAGCAGTTTTGGAAGCATCTTCAAGTCCCAATGAAAGGTAGGGCGCTGATCTATCTGCCAGAATATCTCCACTGATAATCAACTGTACACACACAATGAGTCTCTAGCGATCTCATTCCTGTGAGTTATTTTGGAATACACTGCACTTCTGAAGCCCTTCACTAATTAGAGAACAGAAGTCTATTTAAACAGCAAATATTGTCAATACCAAGTCACGCTACAGCTTTAGAAAAAAGCAATAAATTTCTGCACCAGAAAGAAAAAGGGCAGGTGCTTCAAGTTCACCTTTGCTGGGTGGAAATTTGTTCCATGGGAATGGCGCGGAATTCCCTTGAACAAGGGGGCGGCTTTTGAAAAGTTTTGTTTTTTATTTGTTTTGTTTTGTTTTTATTGAATTTGTATACCGCCCTACTCCCGAAGGACTCAGGGCGGTGAACAGCCATAAAAATAAAACATATAAATACAAAATTTAAAATAGAGATAAAACAAATTAAATAAATTTGGCTGAACCATATTTAAAACCCCAATAATTTAAAACCGAATTTAAAATTCCCATTTAAAAACGGAGAAGTTTAAGTCAGGCCGGCTTGCTGGAATAGAAACGTCTTAAGCGTGCGACGGAAGGTGCGCAGATCCGGAATCCTCCGTATCTCGGGGGGGAGCTCGTTCCAGATAGTAGGTGCCCCCACAGAGAAGGCTCTCCCCCTGGGGGCCGCCAGTCGACATTGTTTGGCCGACGGCACCCGGAGGAGCCCCTCTCTATGGGAGCGTACTGGTCGGTGGGAGGCTATTGGTGGTAGCAGGCGGTCCCGTAGATAACCAGGTCCTAGGCCATGGAGCGCTCTAAAGGTGATAACCAAAACCTTGAAGCGCACTCGGAAGACCACCGGGAGCCAGTGCAGCTCGCGCAGGAGGGGCGTTACATGGGAGCGCCACGTCGCTCCCATCACCACCCGCGCGGCCGCACTCTGCGCCAGTTGGAGCCTCCGAGTGCTCCTCAAGGGGAGCCCCATGTAGAGAGCGTTACAATAGTCCAGACGGGAGGTGACGAGGGCATGAGTGACCGTGCGTAACGAGTCCCGATCCAGAAAGGGGCGCAACTGGCGAATCAGGCGAACCTGATGAAAAATCCTCCCGGTCACGGCCGTCAAGTGCTCTTCTAAAGACAGCCGTGAATCCAGGAGGACACCCAAGTTGCGAGCCCTCTCCGTGGGGGCCAATGCTTCGCCCCCAATAGTCAGCGATGGCACCAGCTGACTATATCGGGACGTCGGAAACCACAGCCACTCGGTCTTGGATGGGTTGAGTCTGAGCCGGTTTCTCCCCATCCAGATCCGTACGGCCTCCAGGCACCGGGACATCACTTCAAGGGCATCGTTGGGGTGGTCTGGGGTGGAGATGTACAGCTGGGTGTCGTCAGCGTACTGATGGTACTCCACCCCGAAACCACGGATGATCTCGCCCAGCGGCTTCACATAAATGTTGAACAAAAGGGGCGAGAGGACCGATCCCTGTGGCACCCCACATATAAGGGGCCTCGGGGTCGACCTCTGCCCCCCTGTCAACACAGACTGCGACCGGTCGGAGAGAAAGGAGGAGAACCACCATAATACGGTGCCTCCCACCCCCAACCCTTCCAACCGGTGCAGCATGATACCATGGTCGATGGTATCAAAAGCCGCTGAGAGATCTAATAGGACCAGGATAGAGGAACAACCTCTATCCCGAGCCCTCCAGAGATCATCCACCAACGCGACCAATGCCGTTTCCGTGCTGTACCCAGGCCTGAAGCCCGACTGGAACGGGTCTAGATACGTCGTTTCATCCAGGTACCGGGGAAACTGTCGTGCCACCACACTCTCAACAACCTTCGCAACAAAGCGAAGGTTGGAGACTGGACGATAATTAGCCAATGTTGCCGGGTCCAGGGAAGGCTTCTTGAGGAGAGGTCTCACCACCGCCTCTTTCAAGGCAGCGGGAAAGACACCCTCACTCAATGAAGCATTTATAATCCCCTGGAGCCAGCCTCGCGTCACCTCCCGAGAAGCCAGCACTAACCAGGAGGGGCACGGGTCCAACAAACGTGGTTGCATTCAGTCTACCCAGAATCCTGTCCACGTCCTCAGGGGTCACAGAGTCAAACTCATCCCAGATAACATTCTCAGGACCTGCCCCCGTCATCCCCCCTGGATCTACCCAGTCGGAGTCCAGATCTTCCCGAATCTGAGTGATTTTGTCATACAGATACTGAACAAAGTCCTCGGCTCTTCCCTCCAAGGGGTCCTCCCTCGCTTCCTGATGGAGCAGGGAGCGGGTCACCCTAAACAGGGCGGCCGGGCGGTTATCTGATGACGCAATAAGAGCAGCAAGATGAGTACATTTTGCTGCTTTTATCGCCACTAGGTAATTCTTAATATGAGATCTTACCAGTGTCCGGTCAGATTCAGTGCGACTGGCCCTCCAACTACTCTCTAGGCATCTTTTCCGGCGCTTCATCTCCCTCAGCTCCTCAGTAAACCAAGGAGCCAGGTGAGATCGGCGCCGGGTCAGAGGCCGCAAAGGCACGACTCGATCCAGAGCTCCAGCGGCCGCCCTATCCCAGGCGGCCACTAAGTCTCCAGTCGAGGCGTGAGCCAGGACCTCAGGCATTGGCCCAAGCTCCGTCTGGAACCTATCAGGTTCCATCAGGCGCCTGGGGCGGTACCATCTTATCGGTTCCGCCTCCCTGCGGCGGGGAGCAGCGGTTCGAAGATCAAGGCGAAGGAGAGAGTGATCCGACCATGACAAGGGCTCGATGGCTATGTCCCCTATCTCGAGATCACTCAGCCACTGTCCAGAGACAAAAATCAAGTCCAGTGTGTTTCCCCCCATGTGCGTAGGGCCATGAATTAGCTGGGTCAGATCCATAGCCGTCATGGAAGCCATGAACTCCCGAGCCACCTCAGACGTCTCACCCACGGACGGCAGGTTGAAATCCCCCATGACCATAAGTCTGGGGGTATCAACCGCCACCGCAGCGATAACGTTGAGTAGCTCGGGCAGGGCTGCTGCCACGTGGCAGGGAGCCAGGTACGTGATCAGCAAACCCATCTGAACCCCATGACCCCACTTCACAAGGAGGGTCTCACAACCGGCCGTCTGAGGAACAGTGGCCTCCCTCGGCCTAAAACCTTCTCTAATAATAACCGCTACTCCCCCGCCCCTCCCCTGAGACCTCGGTTGATGGAATGCGTGGAAGCCTGGTGGGCACATTTCTACCAGAGGGACCCCCCCCTCCAGGCCCAACCAGGTCTCCGTAATACCTGCCAGGTCCGCTCCCCCCTCCTGAACAAGATCACAAATGAGGGGGGCTTTATTTACTGCGGACCTGGCATTGCACAACATCAGCCGAAGGCCCGGGCCCTGAGGGTCTGTGCAACCTGGAAAACGAGTGGAGCCTTGGGGGCCGGAGCACGCTACCGCATGAAGACAGCGGGTGCGCGCTCCCTTAACATGATATGGCCCCCTGCTCCCGCCATATCTACCCCTCCCCCTCACAGTACCGATGGTAAAAACACAATCTGGACAAGCTTTGACCTGTGTATATTGGAATAATGGACACTAGACTCTAAATATTGATGCAGCCGTCCCTTCAGCAACCTCTCTCTTGCTGTGCAAAATAGCTTTTCCTGTTTTGCTGTCAGTCAGGTATTTGGTCTTGCAGCAAGTAACTAAGTTCAGGGTTGGAATAAATATAACACTGAATGAGCCTTTCAATAGCACTTTCCGAAGGTCAACGTCTCCGGCTACGATCGCTCAGCAAGGCAGGCCAGGTTTGGAAAATCTGGCTGAGAAGCAGCGACCTTCCTAAAACGACCTCCTGTGTTTATTGCTAAGATGTTTTATTCTTGGCTCTCTTTTTTTTATTGTTGGCCACCCTGAGTTTGTTTTTATTAGAAAGGAGATGTAATAATTGCCCAAATAAATACATAGATCTGAAATCGTTGTTATTGATTTAGACATCTGACGTGATCAAAATGGCTAAAACAAAGAGGGGAAAATCAAATTCCAAAATAAACGTAAAAGCAGTCTAATTAAAATCAAGACATTGAGAATAAAATTATCATTAAAGCAATTCTGAGTAAGGTTGTATGTCTTTATATGATGGGGGGGGAGAGAGAGAGAGAGAGAGAGAGAGAGAGAGAGGGAGAGAGAGGGAGAACAGGAGCCCAATACAGGCAATTTATTTAATAACCACTTGTTCGAACTGACAACAGCACTGAACAAGTGGTAGTTACGACTGTTCATCATACTTATAGCCATCACAACATCCTTGTGGTGATGTGATCACCAGTTATGATCTTCTTTCCTGGTTTTCTGCAAGCAAAGTCAGTGGGATAGCCAGAGGACGGTTGCAAATGGTGACCGTGTGTTGTCCTCACTTAATGATCCATTATAATTTGCTTAACAACAGCAATCAGGAATTTACATCACTAAGTGGTCCAATGACGTGATGTCACACGTTACAACCACCTCACTTAGCAATAGAAATTCCGCTCCCAATTGCCATTAAGTGAGGACTACTTTGCAATATGTAAGAAAGTATTTACTATAGTTCGGTGACAACAGACAAGAAGGAACTTTCTAAATAAGTAATCAGCAGATGTTTATAAATGGAGTAACTTCAAATTTGTTCTTCCTGTATGTCTGCCATCTACAGAGTTTTATAGTGAGGGATGCAATTCCCTCAGGTAGCCAGTTCCTAGCTGACATAAAGCTTTTAAGATTTAAACAAAACTTTACACTGAGACCCCAGATCAATTGACAATCAAACGAGTTTTTCAAAACATCCATCATATGACCCTGATATTGTGTATCAGTTAGTAGCCTAGCTGTTGAATTTTCCACCAGCTGAAGTGTCCAGATACTTTTATAAGGTTGTCCCAGGTAGATAGCTATTGCAGTAGCCTAATCAATGCATGGATAACTGTTGCCAACTTTGGTCGGCTGAGAAATGGTTATAAACTGATGCAATAATAGCCTGACTAGATGGCTCAGTGGCTAAGACACTGAGCTTGTCGATCAGAAAGGTCGGCAGTTCGGTGGTTCAAATCTCTAGCACAGGTCTCCTGCGTGAGCAGGGGGTTGGACTAGATGACCTCCAAGGTCCTTTCCAACTCTGTTACTGTTACTATAAGTGTGCAAACCCACTCATTGGCCCCACTGTTATCTGCAAAACCAGAAACAGATGGTTTCTTGATTTATAGGTCACGCCTTCAGAGATTCCTTTCCCTCAGTTCTCAGCTTTTATTGTTTACAGAGTACCATTTACATTAGATTTTCTTTTCCAGACAGAAGGCCTCGTCCAATTGTCTCCTATGTGTTCAACAGCCAATTCTCCTTATGAATGAACCACTTACAAATTCTAGTCTTATACATCCCTCTCTTATTCACAATCCATTTCTTTCCACTAATCTTCACAATGAAAGGAGAAGGACTCCAAGTGAGATCAATTGCACCTGGCTCATCTGAACTACAAAGAAAAGCCAGCTGGAAACCTGTTCCCTTTTGTTTTAAATATGGGGAGAATTATTAAGAAGCAAAAAAATAAAAACACCCACTGTTTTTCTACAGTGTCTAAATTCTTTAAAATAACTTCATATACTTTGGAGGGGGAAAAAAAAGAAAACTACCTGAGAAAGATGTGACACCTTTCAAGTTCTTCCTATTGTGAATGAATTTGTCTAATCATGAAACAAGAATTTTCATTATTAGATTCACTTTCTCACTTGCAGGACATTCCTGAGATACCATAGTTATTACTGATAGCCTGAACAGACGTTTCGCCACATTATCTTAAAAGTAAGAGATGAATGTCCAGATGGACTCCTGATGCTTGGAATTCCATCTCCCACGTTTCCTATTAACTCATTTTACTGGGATTTATCTCCAAAACATTTTCAAAGTATCATCTTGCTACACTTTTATTCTTTCATAAAAATTGCTTCAAATGTAATTCTTCTTGTGGCAAGAGTTCTGCATCAAAAGATGCATCCAACTTCATATTGAGAAGAATATTGCAAAATTTCATATTGGGAAGAATATTGATAACCTCACCAGTTACATGCACACAATCTAATTATGCCTGGAGAATCATCCTTAATGGCTCAACAAGTTAATGTTGGAGTTAAAGGTAGTCTGTACCTTATGATCACAATTGAACCCAAAATTTTCATTGTTAAGCAAGTCAGTGGTTTAGTGAGTTTTGCCCCATTTTTATGATCTTTCTTGCCACAGTTGTTAAACGAATCATTGCAGTTGTTACGTTAGTAACATGGTTGTTAAGTGAATCTGGCTTCCCCATTGACTTTGCTTGTCAGAAGGTTAGAAAAGATTATCACATGACCCTGGGACACTGCAACCGTCATAAATACATGTCAGTTGCCAAGCATCTGAATTTTGATCACATTGTCATGGGGATGCTATAAGGGTTGCGTAAAAAATGGTCACTTTTTTCAATGGTATTATAACTTTGAACAGTCACTGTATGAATGACTGTAAGGCAAGAACTACCTATACCCAAAATGATAGAACAATCCCTGTCCCCATGGTATCTGTATCCAGTTGGGATATTTAAAAATGGCAAAATAATAATAATAATAGTAATAGTAATAATAATAATAATAATAATAATAATAATAATAATAATAATAATAATAATTAAATAAATAAATAAATAAAAATAATAATAAAAATAATAATAAAAATCTCGCACTTGATGTACATGGATGATTTGAAGCTGTTTGGTAAAACAAAAGCTGAACTGAATTTATTAATTGAAAACACAAAAGAATTCAGCCAAGACATTGGTATGCAGTTTGGAATTGACAAATGTGCAACAATAGCAACCAAAGCAGGCAAGATGGTAGAAGAGGATGGAATAGAACTAGAGAATGAAGAAATGATAAAGGCAGTAAAATCAGAAGAAGGCTACAAGTACTTGGGGATTTTAGAAGCCTCTGACTTAATGCATAATAAAGTTAAGGAATTAACTTCAGCCAAGTACATTTGACGAATTCGTAAGATATTAATGTCCAAATTGAGTGGAGGAAACATCATAAAAGCCATAAATACCTGGGCTATACCTGTGATTAGATACTCTGCAGGAATAATTGACTGGACCCAGATGGAGTTAGACAATTTGGACAGTAAAACAAGGAAGCTTATGACAATGAATCATGCCTTGCACCCTAAAAGTGATGTTGACCGATTATATTTACCAAGAGCAGAGGGTGGTCGAGGACTCCTACAAGTAAAGCAGACTGTGGAAGAAGAAAAATGCAGCTTGAATGGTTACATCCAGAAAAGTGAAGAACCAATGATTAAGGAAGTAAATAAAGGAGGCCTTTTAAAGACAACTAAAACAAAAGCAGAATATAAGAAAGAAGTAATTGAGCAGCAAGCTGAAAATTGGAAACACAAAGCTCTGCATGGCCAATACTTGAAAAGTATTGAAGGCAAAGCTGACCAGAAACTAACTTGGAACTGGTTAAGATCAGGAGTACTGAAAAAAGAAACAGAAAGCTTTATTTTGGCAGCTCAAGAACAAGCCCTAGCCACAAACTGTATGAAGGCAAAAATTCAACATGTTACCACCAACAGCAAATGCCGCCTCTGCAATGAAAAAGAAGAGACAGTTGACCACCTGATCAGTGGGTGCAGCAAAATTTCACAAACTGACTACCTACAACGCCATGACCGTGTTGCTAAAATCATTCACTGGAAATTGTGCCAGAAGTTTGGATTTGAGTACAGCAAAAACCACTGGGAACATCAGGTTGAGAAAGTTTTAGAGAATGAGAAACTCAAAATCTTGTGGCACTT